>NC_056739.1:175636589-175906589 GCF_019279795.1 Protopterus annectens
TTAAACTTGTACAAACACTCTAACATGCAGCCACTTTTCTTTGTTGTCAAAACAATATTGAGTAAAATGCTGAACATTTAATCTGCCATTCTCATAAACTAGCCAACACTACCCTTGGTTGACAAAAAGTAAATGAGAGACGATGGAAGAGCTGCATTTTCAATTACTGTGACTTTTTACACTGCTCAATACAATGTTTTTTAAAGGGTTGGCATAATGGCTAATATGTTTATCTGACAAACACAAGGTGCACGATTTAATTCTCAAACGGGATAAACGTCTAGGCTTAAAATAACTCACAAGGCCAGTTACCTAGTACTGAAATATGAACCTATTTAAGTAACAATTCTTAAATCTTGGTGCTCTAAACAGCACAAAGTACAGTCAATGATAACCGAATACTTTAATAAGAAATGCCTGTAGAGTCCGGAAAGTTTTCTGACAAAATATTTTCTTCCAAAACCTAACAGAAATGTTAATATCTCACAAACCATGAGTTCCACAGCAAATTTTATTTGAAATTCTCTTTCCGTGAGCATCTAGAATTCTAGGCCATAGAAGAAAACGCTTCTTTTTTGATGATTCATAGTAACCGGAGGAGATTAATTTCATGTGATTTTGTGTGATGATCTGGAGTCTACTATTTTTATTTTAAGGGAAAAGGGACATTTCAAGGTAGTACTGAAAAGCCTGACTTGAATAGCCTCTGCCATAGAACAGAATGCACTGTGAGGAAAGTAGATTTCTTCTTCTGTACATCAGCTGATATTAATATATATATATTTTTTTTATTTCTGTCTGCTATTTTATTTCAAGCTCTTTTCTTTGGAATATCAAAAGTTCTCAGTAAATTGAAAAAGCAAGTATGAATCTCTTTTGCTCAGTCCTTTGTTAAGTATCTGTCAGCTGCTGGAGGACTGTAAGGTGAAAGGAGAACATTTAAAAATGATTCAAAAGTCTTTTTCTGAGAAAGCAGACTTTAAAAGTTACACCCCCAGAACAGCATGGTTTGCAAGAAATCACATTTCCCATTTTGTATATAGTTCAAACTGTTTTATTGCTTGACTACATTGTGCTATTTTATCATGGTATCCTATCTTATTTAAAGTTATTTTTCCTTAAACTTAAAAATTCTAGATGAGGAAAGAAAACAAAAATGCATTTAATTTTGGTGACTCGTAAAATTAATATAGCAATAACCCACACCTGGGTGTGGGTAATGCTGGATTTACCCATGGTTGGCATGGTTTGGTCCCGCGGGCGAAGCCCGAGGGACCAAACAAAGCCAACCGTGGGTAAATCCAGCATTACCCACACCAGAAGTGGTTATTGCTATTATAATGACATTATTTAAGAAAAAAAATAATTACTTTTCTTAAATAATGGCATTGTATAATGCCTCCTTGCTGCCCTTCCGCAGCTGTCTGGTATTCCGCGGCAGTTCTGATATACTGCGTATGCCTACGCAGTACATCAGAGCTGTGGGCAAAAGCAATGGAGAAAGCAAGATCTCCGTTGCTTTTTACCCATTTAACATAGCGAGACAGCTTTAAAATAAGCAACAGAGATCTCCGTTGCTTATTTTAAAGCTGTCTCGCTATGTTAAACCCATTTAACATAGCGAGACAGGTTTAAAAAAAAAAGCAATGGAGAAAGCAAGATCTCCGTTGCTTTTTACACACTGTGTCCCTATGTTAAACTCCTTTAACATAGCAAGACAGCTTTAAAAAAAGCAACGGAGATCTCCATTGCTTTTTTTAAACCTGTGTCGCTATGTTAAACTCCTTTAACATAACGAGACAGTGTTTTAAAAAAGACTTATACTAATGGAAAAAGTCCGGGCGATCGGACCTTTTTCCATTAGTATAAGTCGATTTACAACGTGCACGCTGGCCAATCAGCGTGCACGTTTTGGAATATTAATGGCGGGTCATGGTATAAAAGAAGTTATTTACTCGTGAACTGTGGTAGGAACAGTAGATTTGTACATTTATTTAAGGTGAAAAGAAAACATATCAAAGTTTTCTAGAGAAAGCTGACTTGAACAGTTTCTGCCAGGAATAGACTGCTCTCTGGAAAAAGAAAATTTCCCATCCACCCTGATCTTGTTAAGTTGTTAAAACCAGTGGCTCTGGAGCTGTTCATGCCTCGTTTTAATATGACTTCAGAACTCCCTCTTGCTCCTCTTTCACTGCCTTTTATTAGTGGTCACAAAAGCAGCATTTTATGAAGGAACTCATTTTAAACTAGTTAAATTCATTTACCTTCCCATTGTCTTACATATACCAAGAACACTGGTAACTTGCTTGAGTCAGGCTGGCCATCTATTTTAAATTGAAGCCAGTGATTCCAAATGTGAGAGATTTAGACACAAAGTACAAGCAAGACTTCATCAGATGTGTAATATTCATTACCATTGACAGGATGTTACAATATCACATAAATGTATCATCTTTCATATGATGATATAGGAATCCCATACACAGGTGTTGTTACCTTTTCTAGGATATGCTAGTAGAACCTGAGTTTGACATTCCTCGACCAGCCTAACAAAGGTAATAATAACACGTGTGTAATATTACTATATCTTCCTCTGCATGGTAACAGCACTTACTTGTGATATTCTAATATCATCATATGAAAGGTAATGACGCTTCTGTGTGATATTCCCATATCAGCGTTTTCAGAGTTAATGTAATCTGTGTAATATTCATATATCACCATTGACAGTATGATACAGGAATAAAACACATTATTGCCCTTAACAGGATGTTATGGGAAAAACACACACATTATTATGGTGCTACTACATTTGACAGGATTATATACGGATTGTATACACAGATGTTACTACCCATGACATGAGGAAAAAAGTAATATCACATAGTTGTTATGATCTTTGTAATACTGGCAAAATAATATCTCAGAGGTGTCTTTTTTTTATACAGTGGTATAGCAATATCATACAGGTGTTGTATATTACATTTGATGGGCTTATATAGGACTATAATCCATCTATTATTAAGTTTCATATTATGATATAGGACTACCACAGGGGTTATTACCTTTGGTATGATGACACAGATACCACATAGATTATACCTTTGACAGGATGATACAAGAGCATCACACATTTTTTTTTTACATTTGATGGATTCATACAGGAATATCATACAGGTGATACAACAAAACAGTAATACCATGCACCTGTTACAGAAAACAGGTTTTGCCACCAAATGCACTACATATATCAGTTCTGTATCAACAGTTAGGCCAACACAGTACATTAAAAATGTTACAAAAAATCAAAGATGAAAGACTGAAAGCTAGCCAGAATTACCTTCTAAGATAGTACACTTGTGGTGGTAGAAGAACACAACAGGGTTAAGATGAGTTACATCCTTCATTCCTGGGTTTGATTCTCCCAACTGTGATATGCCTACTCTATGATAATATGCAAGTCACTTAAATAAGTGCTTCTGGGATGAGCCTAAACAAAAGTATACATGCTTTGGAGTCTTACATGTTAAAAAAAGAGCTTTGGCCCAGGTAAAATGTATAACATATATGTATATAACATATAGTAACATGAGATACAAAGAAAATTTAGAATCAGAAAAACAGCAGAAAAACAACTAAAGCCAAGATATATGTGGATCAGACAGCAAAAGTAGCAGATAGAGGTACATATATCCTAGACCTAGTACTCATGAACATGGGGGGATGCTGCTCCCATGCATTAACTCCTCCCTGGTAAGATCTGACCACAAAATGACCTCCTTTAGTACTAAAACTAACCTAGAATCTCCATCAAACACCAAACATGTTAAGAACTTTACTAAAGGCCAATTACTTCAAACTAAGTGACAACTTATTAAACTTCCAAGTTCATCCAAACCCAGATAACACTGAAGCCTGCCCTGTGCTGTACGCAGAAGCACTGTACCATATTCATAGTTTTAGAGAGTCGGCAGTATGTGTCCAAGTCAATCTATGATTACTAGAAAAAATAAACCACCCTGGTGGATCCCTAGCATAAATGGGCTGTTCAGCAAAAGAAAAAAATCCTCTCCAAAGCCAAGAAGGAACAGACAAAACAGTGCAAAAAGACACTCACCAGTCTAAATAAACAAATTAGAGAACTGGTGAACTCTTCCAAAGTAAACTACAAGGCAATGATAGCCTTCCAGGTTAAAGATGACCATAAAGACCATAAAATATAACCATAAGGCTTTTTTAATTATGTTCGTAACCTCAGGGGAAATGCTCAGCAATGTGCCAGTTTAATCATGAATGGCAACACTTAAACCCAGCCTGAAACTATAGCAAACCTGCTGGCCAACAAGGTAATTTCAAACATCACCCCCATCACCTCCTACCACAGTCAAAGAAATATTCACAACCATCCACTAGTGGTCATTGTGAGGGAACAGATCCTTACTGTGCTCACTAAAGCTAAAAAACAAAGTCTCCATGGGTCCTGACAGCATTCCAGGATGTTTTTTTTTAAATATCTTAAAACAGACTCTATCAGGGCCACTAAAAACATCTTTAACCACAGTCTCTGGATGGACTTTGCCCCAGAGGAAGGTAAGACTGCAACAGTCATCCCTCTGCACAAGGTGGGGGGGCATCAACTGACCCAGGGAACTACAGACTCATAAGCCTGACCATTCGTATCTGCAAGGCCATGAAGAGAATTATTATGGACCTGATCAATAATGACACAGAAAATCTCCAAACACTAGACTAGACCCAATCTGGCTTTGTAAAAGGGAGATATTGCCTGCTCAATCTAGTGGACATCTTCAAGAAAACCACCAGGGCCATGGAAGAGGGTAAAATATTAGACACCATTGATTTAGACCTGGCCAAAGCTTTTGACACAATCCCCGACTCAAGGATCATAAATACACTTACTGAATTAGACATAAACTCCTACATCATCAGATGGATAGCAAATTGGCTCAATGACAGAACACATGTTGTCTGGATAGGTGAATCCACTTCTGTAAAGAAGCTTGTTACTAGCAGTGTCCCACAGGGCTCAGTGCTGGGACACCTACTGTTTGGTATATACTTTTCTGAAGTGAAGACCAATGTTAGGGGCCTCTGGTTCACCAAGTTTGCTGATGACTGGAAGCTGGGAGAAATCACTGATTCTCCATATGATGTTGAGATCCTACAAACAAGCCAAAAATGACAAATGACTGGTGCCAAAACCATGGTCTGAGACCAAAATGCTAACAAAATGTGTAATCATACCCTTTGGTAAATCAGATATTGTTGCAAAATATAATACTGATAGCACAACCCTAAAAATAGGCCTAGTGGTGAGGGACCTAGGAACACAGATAGATAGTAACCAAAATGTGATTGCCAGGTAGCTACAGTAGTGAGGACATCCTCTTATGTGGCTCAATGTATATGTAAAGGCATGACATCAAGTTCAAAGAAAGACATATTGCTATTGTACTCAGCCCTCATTAGGCCCATAATCAAGTACAATGCTACATTCCGAATGCACCTAACCAGGCACTTACACCAACAGGAACAGGGGTTTCTAACTAATAAAAATACAAAGTGTAAGACACACATCTTATGCAGACTGAATAAAGGCCCCATCCCTTTACTCCATCTCATATCCTTTATTGAGAGGTGACTTATGCCTGACCTACAAGGCATTCTCTAATCCAGCTCTAATGAAAATGTTACATATTCACAAGAAAAATTATACAAAGGCTACACATTCCATGGACCTGAACCTTATTTATGACTCTGACAGAACTTGCTTAAGAGACAGATTCAGATACCAAAAGGCTACCTTGTCTGTGGAATAAACTTCCCATCTTCATAAAACAAAGCCCACCCCTCATTTTCATCAAAAGGCATTTGTAAAATGGTTGAGGAAAATTGCCTCCCAACATACAGCCCATGTCCATTATAGCCATAGGATATCTCAGCCACACTACCTTGATGCTACCCCATCCGGTATCTGGGGAATTAAGATATAATAGTGTCATATCCTGGGTATTATCGGCTAGGCTTGTAAAGGATCTTGTGCCATTTGTCTAATAATCAGCTATGAGCCTATGCCCAGTGAGTAACTACTGTATACTAATGACCAACTGGTCAGTGAATCAAAGAAATTTGAGAAGTATCATGTATTCATGTCTGGGAAATGAGAGGAAATGTTATATACTTTTTTAGACAGATAGGTTGAACAACTGATGGCCATTTTCACTTGCCACCAAGAGTAGGGAGAAACTATAAGCATATAAATGCATTGCATATCCCTGTATACAAGTACAGGAAACAGGATAAATGCATTGTACGGGTGGCTGTAGAAGAACATATGCACCTGGAGTGAGATGTTATAGTTCTAGTAAAATATCTGAGATGTGGTAAACCAATGTAACTAAAAAACTCTGCTCAACAAGACAATTAGCATGCTTGTACAATGTCTCAATCAGAAATATTTTTCTAGCACTTTGCTTACTAAAGAGTTTGTTCAAGAGAAATGTTCTCTGGCAGGCATTTGATACAAAAATACAAAACAACCCCAAATGAAGCATGCTGTGATTTACATAATCAAAGTTACTTCAAGTGAAGCATGAAAGTGTGCATAATTCAAGATCTACTCAAAAAGACAGCTCACGTTTACTTTATGCAGGAAAAGGAAGAAGAAACAAAACTCGCATCATTTTATACTGACGTGCGGAATGCATGCTTCATCTGTAGTTTGGGTTCGGTGGGAGACTGATCATCTTTCCTTCACTTTGGGGAGGGGTACTGATCAGCACAGTGGCAGGCCCATAACAAAGCATCTGATGTCAAGCAGCAAACTTAATCTCATTTTAATGTTGCACCACAGACAAAAATGCATCAAATCCCTGAGCAACTTCAATACAGAAGTCTGGTCTTTGTGCCAGCATCCTCTGACCAAACATCTGCATTACTGAGCATGTATCATCTGACCAAGTGACTGCTGACAAGAGTAGAAGCTCAAGGAATCAATGATTTGCAACGTTAAGAAATACAACCCTGCCACCCCCATAAAACATGCTGACTGTTTCCATCTCAAACTCACAAAAAAGAATGGAGATCTAGGCAGCAGTAAAGATTCTACAAGGTGCCCTATAGACAGAAGAGTTGTATAAACCAACTGCTTTGGGCATCTACTGTTGCACACAGCATCATCATGATTGGAGAACATGGATCACATACTGTGCACCAAGGCAAGGCTAGCTACTTGATGGTGCAAAATATGGTTATAGGTGATTTGGTTGTATTGACTAATGTCGCCAAATGGACATGGGTATTTGTTAGTGATAAGTGGGTTGAGGACCTGGCTTCTCCAACCTATGCCTGGGACCCATGCTAATGGTGGGAGAAATGTATGTGCCCCTATTGGCCAGTATGTGCCAACCATAAAGCCCAGCAACCCTGGGTCTATACGCTACATGCAAAACCAATCAACCTGCTAAACATGAACTAAGAATTGCTATAATCAATGTATGTTTGGACAGGACAAAACTTGGAAGTGGATGACATGATGGTGAGGAGGAGGTTGGACATCCTATGCATCAAGAAGACAAGATGGAAGAGCAGTGCAGCAAAGTCATTTGGCTTGAGATCCAGTCTACTATTCAGGAGGAGGACAGGCTAGAAATGTTGTGGGAACTGTAGTGAGGGAGAGGCTTCAGAAGACAGTGAGGGATGTCATCAGAATTAGCGACAGACTCATGGCAATCAGGCTCCTCTCTAATAATAGGACAGTATTCATAATCTTAGCCTATGCCCCAGTGCAGGATTTTGATAGTCAGGAAAAGAGTGCATTCAGACAGTGGTTGCAGGACCTACTACATTAAGCAGAACAACATGAATTGGTGTTAATAATGGGTGACTTGAATGCACATAAAGGGACAGACCGAAAAGGATATCAGGACTGCCTGGATCCACACAGGTGGGGCAACAGAAATAAATGAGACGCCATTCTAGACTTCTCTTTGGCAAATGGCTTGATAGTAGTGAACACATGGTGGGTAAGAGAGACAGTCACAAGATCACAAGACTGGCATTCAACTCAGGTAGACTTCCTCCTAGTAAAGAAAGGGCACTGGGGTAGAATCATCAGTTGCAAAGCCATCCCCACTGAAACAGTTGTCCCACAGCATAAACCACTGGTTGCCACAACTGGCTGCAAGCAGTGGTCAGAAAGGGGTCTAAGGTCAACAGAGACCTGGCTGAAGACCTGGAAGTTGACTGGAGAGAAAGCACAACATTTCAAGAAATGACTCAGAGCTCTAGCACCTCAGAAAGAAGAGGAAATAGGTGGAGTTGAAGAAAAATGGCAGTGCCTCAAAACAGCATGTGTGAGGACTACAGAGCAGAGATGTGTCAAACACAGGTATGGAAATCAGGTACATAAGGAAAGCTTGTGGTAGAATACAGAAGTCCAAGAAGTCATCAGAAGAAAGAAAGAGAGCAAGAAAAAGTAGGAGATAGAAAGGACAGACTGGGCTAGGAAGGAATACTGGTTGGCTAACAAAGAGGCTAAGAGAGCAGTTGCAATAGCAAAGAACAAGACATCAGAGGGACTCTACCAGCTTCTTGGAAGCGACTCAGTAGGTGGTACAAAGAAACTATATATCAGGTTGCAAGGCAAAGATGGAAAGATAAAGAAGATAGTCAGACACCCTTCATAAGGGATGCCAGCAGCAACCTGCATGCAAGTCCACAGGACATCAAAGGCAGATGGAAGGAGAACTTCCGTCAGCTTCTGAATGAAGAAAACCACAGAAGCTGTACTGCCCCAAACACAGCCTATGATGAGAGATGAGAAGGAGCCCACCATAGAAGAAGTAAGAACAGCACTGAGGAAAATGAAGTCAGGGTAAGCAGCAGGCTCAGATGAGGTCACAGTAGATATGATAAAGATTCTGGGTGAGATAGGGGAGAAATTGCTTTTGAGGGTACTCATAGCAGTGTGGAGAAAAAGGCATACCCCAATTGACTGGAGAATAAACATACTCATGCCAGTGCTCAAGAAAAAAGTGGACATTCACAACTGTGAGCAGTGCAGAAGTATCAAACTTCTGTCACATTGCATGAAAGTTCTGGAGAGGGTGATTGATAAATGAATACAAAGAGTAGTAGAATGTAAGATGGGAGATGAACAAACAGTTCAGATTCAGATCAGGATGCAGCACAACTGATGTCTGCAGTGAGACAGAGAGTTGAGAAGACACTGGAGATGAGGAAAGAGTCCAACTTGGCATTCCTAGACTTGGAGAAAGCATATGGCAGGGTTCCAAGAATGCTGATTTGGGCAGTGGTTTACTGTCTCAGAAGCATTGGTAGAATTAGTGCAGGCCATGCACAAGGACCCAATGACTCAAGTACAGTATGGACAGAGTTTGGTCTCACAGAGGTGCTCCCAATGGGAGTGGGTGTGCACCAGGGTTCAGCTCTGAGTCCACTGCTGTTCATACTGGTGATGGACTACATTAGCAAACGGGTCAGAGGGGACAGATCAACAAAGTTGCTGCATACAGATGATGTGGCATTACAGGCAGACCGAGCAAGAACTTCAGCAAAGAATAGAGGAACAGAGTTTAAAACTGAAGGCAGATGGGATGGAACTGTGTGCAAACAGGACAGTTGTAATGGAAGCAAACGAGGGAAATCAGAAGAAGCTGAGAACTGAGGTAGAAGGGAAGATAGTCGAACAGGTTAACAGCTTCAAGTATCTGGGAGGGGTGGTTGAGGAAAAGGGAAGGCTCACTGAGGAGGTCAAGGCTAGAATCAGGGGGGCTGCAGCCAACTGGCATGGAGTGTCAGGTGGAGTATGTGACAGAAGAATACCAAAGAAACTGGAAAGTAGGGTGTACAAAAGTGGTGTGACCAGTACTACTGTAGTGGTGTGACCAGTACTTCTGTAGTGGTGTGACCAGTACTTCTGTACGGTACAGAAACCAAGGCAGTAAAGGCAGAGCAGCTGAGGACACTACAGGAGATAGAGATGAAGTGCCTAAGATGGGTGGTAGGATGCACACTCTAGGACAGATGAAAAAATGGGGACATAGGGACAGAACCCAAATCCGCTACAATTGCAGAAAAGGTCAAAGAGAACAGATTGTGGTGGTTCAGGCACATGTACAGAAAAGCAGAAGACAATCTGGTGAAGATTTGGGACAGACAGGAAGAAGGCAAGTGGAAACAAGGACATCCTGCAAAGAGGTGGATGGACTGTGTGACAGAAGACCTGCGACAGTCGGACATGAGTATCAAAGAAGGAAGGAGGGTGGCACTGAATCGAGAGAGGTGGCAGCAGTGACAGGACACCCTGACATCATATAGAAAATGACAAAAGGGGGTTGGTGTTGATGATGATGCAAAACAGATCACAATATAAAGAAAATAATGGGGCAGCTCACAGAAAATTGAAAAAATTATGTGGCAAATACTAACTCAGTGAATCTTTGGTTTGCTGAGATTAAATAATGAAATGCATAAACACTTACTATTTAATTTCCCACCTGACACAGTAAGTTTCCCTTAAGGATAGTATACATATTAACCTTATTACAGACTATCTGATCATTCCTTAAGCATTTGTCACATTAACCCAGGCTTTATGGCACTTTCCCACAGTGTGCTATTAACTCCCCCTGTTCTGAGAGCGCACAGGTTAATAATCTTTGTTGGATTATTTCTTTCTAGTCGAAGAAGACTATTCCAGTGTCAGGTTTAACTATAACCATAACTTTGGTAGCCACTTTCATAACAAAACTGGCATTAAATCTGACTAGGTCACTGGGTCCCAGAATGATAAATATTATCATTAGCATTTTTCAAAGCATATTTTCTCAATGCATGCTGCAGTTTCCATTCCAAATAACAAGACCAGTGATGACCTGAGTTGGATACTGCATACTAAAATGGGCTTAGTATTAAAGTTTGATGCTGTTTCCCATGAAAACATGAGCATGCATAAGGAAACAGACAGTTTTAACCTCCAGCACATATCAGTAGTTGGATATTAACTGTGGTGAGAGGCCAGACCCATTCCATGCACATTATTAACCCATCTGGGACACCAGTTTTAAGGGTGTATGGAGCATTAACCAAGGAAGGATACCAGAACCACTGGAATATAAATTCACATTACCATTGGCATATGCATTCACAATATTAATCCAGGGATACCAGTTACACTGGCAAACACGTTCACAGTTTTAATCCATGAATACCTGTACCACTGGCATACACATTCACAGTATTCATCACGTGTACCAGTAACACAAGCATACACATTCACAGTATTAAATCAGGGGTACCAGTGCCACTGGCAAACACATCCACAGTATTAATCCAGGGACAATAGTACCAATGGCATACACATTCACAGTACTAATCCAGGGACAGAAGTATCAATGGCATACACATTTACTGTATTAATCCAGGAAGGGTTGGGAGAGTGACCTAATGGTTAAGGTGTTTGCCTTACAAACACAAGGTGCAGGGTTTGAATCTCACAAGGGATAATTGGCTAGGCTTAAAATGGCATGCAAGGGCAGTTAGCTTAGTACTAATCTATGAACCTATGAACCTATGAATACCTGTACCACTGTCATACACATTCACAGTATTAATCAAGGGGTACTAATACCAGTGGCATACACATTCACAGTATTAATCCAGGTGGCATGCTAAGTCCTGGGACCTGTTGTGTAACATCTACAGCTGCCGTACATGCTCTCTTTAGAATGTGTGCTCTGATGGCTATGTCAAAGGCCACTTCAGTAAGATTATAAGCTAGTAAACCACTTGTTGTTGGTTCTAATGTGTTGACCTGTTGTTGGTTCTATTATGTCATCACTTGTCCTAACTTGTTGTTGAAGATTAGAAGCCAGATTGGTAACCAAAGGCATAATGCTGATTATCATCATGGCTTCCAATTGGACCACAACTTCCTTAGTAAACAGTGAGCTGCTGACTATAATGTCAAATGTCTGAGTATCAAAGCACTATACCTGAAAACTTACTAGAGTAAATAAAAGGCTAAGCTTTCTGATACAGCAGTCTGATGCATTTTTCTTCACATTAACATCAGAGTAGAAACTGTCAAGGCCCTCAAGTACTTAGGAATGTGGTTAACAAAAATGATGAATCTCTCCAGCCGTACACGCTAACACGTTAAAATCAAATCGACCAATGAGCTTCTAAACAAAATCAAACTCAAAGCTTGGTTGCCTATGCAATAAATGAATGTCTTACATCTGGGCCCAAAGGTCTCCCTTAATTTCTGGCCTTTTTCCAGAGCACAGAAAGGTACTAATGTGAAATAATATCCTGATTATCTGCTTCAATGCACTTTTTGCACTTAACCAATAAGGCACTATGGCCACAGCAAACAATTTATGTTTCCATTGATGAATTAAAACAATATAGTTCTTTTGGAGAAATGCAAAGTATGCATGCTTCTAGCATACTCTTTAACATAAATACATACCAAGTTGTGTATGTTCAACCAAGTAGTAAGTGGTTTATGAGTGTTAATTAATTGTAAATCTGTTTATCAGCTACTTTTTCAACAGCAAGAACAATTTAGTTTTTACCTCTATGAGCCTTGAGTCTTAAGTCCCAGTTTAATATTCTGCTATAGAGGGAAAGGCAATGCCAGCCCCTATCCAACCCCTAAAGCCAAAGCAATAAAGACATGTAATGGGTGCAGTGTAAAAGTGCTGGTCAGAGTTAAAGGAGTTATGGCTTCACTCAGATCTTCAAATGGGTTGGAGGGCTGATCCTGAATAGACCATTTTTAACCATGACCTATGCAAAAAGGCACATCAAAAGCGTATATCTAAAGTGCTGGCACAAGATGAAAAGATATACCAGATAGGGAATGTAAACTATATGTCATACATACATGAATGCAAATTATCTATAGGGAATGCAAATGATATGTCATATATATATATATATATATATATATATATATATATATATATATATTTATAAAAGTAAATTATCTATACGGAATACAAACTATATGCCATATATACATGAAAGCAAATTATCTACTGGAATGCAAACTATATATCATATACACATTACAGTAAATTATCTATACTGAATGCAAACTGAATAACACATATATGTAAAAGTAAATTATCTTTACAGAATGCAAACTATATGTCATATATGCATAAAAGTAAACTAACTTACTCTGTAGTGACAAATATATACTTCTTAAACATTCTGTGTATTAAATCGGGTCTATATCAGTTCAGCGAAGTGACAGTTCAGCGAACGGTATTTCATTGGAAATGCCATTCATTGAAATTCACTCTTGTGGGGGGGATGTGCCCCGCCCCCCGATAATTATATATATCAACTCCGAGATTGCAGTATAGTGGGGAAAGGGTAAGTTCCCCAATCCTCACTGTACCATGATCTCACTAAGAACAGTTCAGCAAACAGCATGTTCGATGTATGTGAACCGAAAATGCCGTTTGCTGAACTGAATTTTCGCTGAAGTGATATAGACTCACTAAATCAACATACTTCAGTCAATATGATGGGAAAGAGATTGAATGGTATAGCTCTTAAATAAAATTGCTGTTTATATGTAGCAGGTGCAAGGCTGATGTTGGTGATGCATTATAAGCACAGGAAAGACAGGGAACTAAGACAAAAATCCCTTTATGGAAAACATGGTGCAGAACCTTGAATGGTCACAACAACAAGAAGGAAAGACTTTTTCCTGATTTAAATACTTTTTTGGCTTTCTCTTAGCTGTTTTTGCCTAATCACACTTTAAAAAGTTGTTTTACTGCTGTTTATTGCTGCATTTCAGTTTAAAATCATTTTTACTGTGTGTGCACTTGTTTTTTGCTTAAAGTATTATAATCTAAACCCCATCTCTATTCTAAACCCCAGATCTGCTGGTTTCAGGACTTAACTGTATTTTCTGAGTGTCCAGACCTTGTTGTGCCAGTGGGAGGTCTTTCTGCTTATCAGTGAGAGTGATAAGCACTAGAGCAGCCTATCTGCCACAAGAGGAGTGTCTCCCGCTCTGAAAAGTTACCTTATTGGCCATTTTGGGCCAATTCCCATCCCTTTCAAGCTTCTGAGTTATAAACCCATGTTTGCATGGGTTTGCACTTGTTTTATCTCCACGGATCCTGTTTGGGCATCCTGCAGACTACCACAGCGTCAGAAACAAGAAGGAGAGACTTTTTGCTGATTTAAGTACTTTTTTGGCTTTCTCTTAGCCATTTTTGCCTAATCGCACTTTAAAAAGCCATTTACTGCTGTTTATTGCTGCATTTCAGTTTAAAATCATTTTTACTGTGTGTGCACTTGTTTTTTGCTTAAAGTATTATAATCTAAACTGCATTTGATTCTGTAGGCATCAGACTCAAGTGTGACTGCCTTTTCTGTGCATTGCTACTGTTTAAATTGCTTTTTACTGTTTAATTCTTAAAAAAAAACAAACAAAAAAAAAAAAAAATATTCTCTGTACTGCTGTTTTTCCACCCTTTCCTATACTAGAATAGTCCAGATCCCAGATCTGCTGGTTTCAGGACTTTAGTATATTTTCTGAGTGTCCAGACCTTTCTGTGCCAGTGGGAGGTCGTTCTGCATATCAGTGAGAGCGGTAAGCACTAGAGCAGCCTATCTGCTACAAGAGGAGTGTCTCCAGCTCTGAAAAGTTACCTTATTGGCCATTTTGGGCCAATTCCTATCCCGTTCAAATTTGTGAGTTAAAAACCCGTGTTTGCACAGGTTTGCACTTCATGCAGCACTGCAGGGCTAGGATTAAACTATTCCCGGTGCCAGAAAGAAAATTTTCCCTTAGAACTTGCTGGTTTTTCAATAGTAGCACTAAAATCTGAATCCCTGTGACTAGCACTTGCTTTAGAACTGCTAAAAAGTACTAAGAAACCGTAAATTAACACAAGCACTAAAATCCTCCCTGTCAATAAGGGAATTAACTGTAGGCACTAAACAACCTACAATTGCAAAAGTACCTTGCCAAGGTAAAGAAAAACAGCTCTTGCACTTTACTAAAAAGCACCTAACCAGGCATGTCCAATGGTCAGCTTCCAGTGATTTCTCCTGTCCACCTGGTGAATCTGGGCATATTGGGGCAATGTAGTAATTGCCTCATGTACACAGACAACTCTCTCCTCTTACCACCAACCACTACAACCTGTGAGAGATGCAAGTACATAGCCAATGTGGAAGCAAAGCTCTCTCCAACCAAGACTGTGCTAGACAGTCAAGAGGAGAAGGTAAACATCTGCACCACACCTCAAGCAACACATAGCCCTACAAAACCCACACCATCAACACCCACACATAGCAACATGAAACCCACATATGCAGAGGCCCTTAACATTAACCTACCTAAGCAATGAGGATCTCCGAAGCTGAAACGCAAAGAAACACCAATCACAACCCAAGCGACACATAGTTCACAACAGCAGTGTGCCACCCAACAACAGCCTCTAAAGCAAGACAATGTACCAAACACTTTAGTCATAGGTGACTCTTTAGTCAGGCACACTGATGTCCCACTTACCAGACTGAACAAGGAGAAAGTTACGGTCAGCTGCCTGTCGGGTGCCAGGATCCACCACATAACGCATGCACTCAAGTCACTCCACAACAAGTACAAATATGACTCTGTCATTGTTCACGTTGGAGTGAATGACTTGAGACATACCTCCCTGGACTACATGAAAAGAGACATGGAAGAGCTCTCGGACAATGTGGCCCAGGCAGGTATGACCTTAGCCCTGAGTAGCATCCTGCCTTTGCCCAGAACAATACCACAGTATAAGGACAAAATGATTGACTTCAACAATTGGTTAAGCTTCTGGTGTCATTCAAAGGGGATCCAGTATCTGTCTGCCTGGGATGACATGATCGACAAACCACAATGCTTTGCCAGATATGATCTGCACCTGTCGCCCCTGGGATTTATATTACTGGCTAAGGCTCTTGCCAACCCCTATAGTGCCTTTTTTAGGCAAGGTTCGAATGACAAAACCACCAATGTGACAGACACAAACATGCAAAATCTGTGGGTAATGCTACTCAATGCTAGAAATCTAAACCTCAAAATGCACTCTCTCGAGGGACTCCTAAAAATGGAGAACATCGATATCTGTGCAGTAACTGAGACCTGGTTCAAGGGTCCAGAGACCACCACTGCATTACCAGGCTATAATTCATATAACACCTTTCAGCCACCCAACCTGGACTGAAACACTAAAGGTGGAGGCGTGTCCATATTCATTAAGGATATCCACACCTCCAGGCTAGTTGCTCAGCATAATGCATCTGAGATTGTCCAAGTACAATTAACTCTGGGCAAGACCGCAATCCAAATTATAACTTGCTACAGATCCCCCACCATACCCCAAGATTCCCACTCCTCGTTTCTTGATACACTGGAAAATATTAGGGTACAACCCAACACCCCCTAATAATGGGCGATTTCAACTACCCCACCATCAACTGGGAAAACTACTCTTTTACCAACTATTTTGCTCAACATTTTCTGAAATTCATAAATTTCAATGCCTTGGATCATCTTATCCACACCCCCACCAGGGGCAGCAATATCCTAGACCTGGTCATTACTAACATGGGCGACCAGTGATCCACACCAGAGGTCATTTCCTCGCTGGTCAGATCCGACCACAAGTTAATCAGCCTAGACATCCACATCCCGCCCCCACCCCCCATTAAGGAAACCACAGTAAAACATTTCTCCAAAGCCAACATCACCCTTCTTAAGACAGAAGTGGCAAACTTCATGACACCCATGCAGATGGACAATAGAGGTACGACTGCTGAATCCTACACAAATGCACTTTACAAGCACTTACACGAGTGCATGGATCATGCTATCCCTAACAGAAGCAAGATGCTATCCTCCAAAAAAAGGAAGCCAATCTGGTGGTCCCCTGTCATAAACAAACTCTACAACAGAAGAAAGAAACTGTTGCAAAAAAGAGTAAAATCCCATGACTGGAAGAACTTCCTGGTCAGCCTCTGTAAGAAGCTAAGATCCCTCATAAAATCCTCCAAAGCTAGTTATGAAAACAAAATCGCCACTGATTCTAAAGACAACCACAAAGCATTCTATAGCTATGTCAAGAATCTCAATGGCAACACTCAGATCTGCTCTGAGTTACAGCACAACAGCACTAAATATACAAAACCAACTGATATTGCCAACATCCTGGTAGATAGGTTCAGTGCTAACTTTACCCCCCCCCCCCTTATCCCCTAAAGGGCCCATCTCTATACTAGAAGAATGCAAAGTTCCTGTAATCACAGCTGCACAGGTAAAAAACACACTCTCCAAAGCCAAGAACACAGCATCCATGGGACCTGACAACATCCCAGGCTGCGTTCTACATGAACTACAGAATGAACTGGCACTCCACCTAAGCACCATGTTCAATCATAGCCTCACCTCAGGCTTTGTGCCCACTGAATGATGCACAGCAATGGTTATCCCACTCCACAAAGAGGGAGCCACCATGAACCCGGGAACTACTGCCCCATTAGCCTAACTAGCCTAGTCTGCAAGGCCATGAAATGTATCATCATGGAACTTATAAACAAAGACATTGGTAATCTCCAAACCCTGGACCCCACCCAGTTCAGGTTTGTAAAAGGCAGATCATGTCTCCTAAACCTGATTGACTTCTTTGAAGCAGTCACCAAAGCCGTAGATGAGGGTAAGGTGGTTCATACTGCCTATCTAGATCTCGCCACGGCTTTTGACACCACCCCCCATTCTGGAATTATAGATAAGCTCACTAAACTAGGTATAAATCCCTATGTCACAAGATGGGTTGCCAAATGGCTCACTGACAGAACCCACACCGTGAAAGTTGCAGACTCCAAATCTGACTTCCGACCAGTGACAAGTGGAATACCACAGGGTTCAGTCCTGGGTCCTCTCCTGTTTGGTATCTACTTTTCTGAAGTGCAGGCTAACACAGAAGGTCTTTGGCTAAGTTCGCAGATGACTGCAAATTAGGAGCCATAATTGAAACTCCTAACAATGTGGACATCCTACAAAAGGGCCTCACTGAGACAGATGTCTGGTGTCAAAGTCATGGCCTCAAGCTCAATGCCAAAAAGTGCATTGTCATCCCCTTTGGTAAAAACTCTGTACCCACGAGCTACCACATAGGTGGTAGTCTACTTAACACAGAAAGTGTGATAAGAGACCTTGGGACACAGGTGGACAGTAGTCTCTCATTTGATAATTACATCGCCACAGTAGTCAGGAAATCCTTCCATGTGGCACACCTCATCACAAAAGGTTTTTCATCCAGGAAGAAAGAAGTCATTGTTCCCCTCTACTCGTCACTCATTAGACCTATTATAGAGTACAATGCCCCTTTTGAAATGTAGCTCACAAGACATCTACAACTGGAAAGGCCACATAAATTCCTCACAAAGAGGATTACTAGCCTCAAACAGATGCCCTATGCAGACCATCTCAAAAAACTCCAGCTTTAATCTGTCGCACATCACCTACTCAGTGGTGATCTCTGCCTAAAATACACAGCTATGTCAAACCCAGAGCTGTTGGACATGCTCCACTTAAAGAAATCCCAATCCTTCCGATCTACATGCTCTAGGGACCTTAACCTTGTCACCACAATAAACAGAACATGCTGGAGGGATAGATTCATGTCCCAGAGACTTCCCATACTTTGGAACAAACTACCTATCTATATCAAACAAAGCTCCTCATTAGCACTCTTCAAGAAAAACCTTGATGATTGGATGGGAATTAGGAAATTCACCTTGGGGATCACCTCTGTGACTCTGCTTGACAGGGGCACAGGAAAATAATTTTCTTGGGTGGCGAAAGCCTGGGTACCTTTTTGGCTAGACTTGTATAGGCCCTAGGGCTGATAGCCTAGTGCCTACCTATGAACCTATGAACCTATGAGCTCAGGCTAGCAGCTGAGGAAAAGCAGAACTATAAGACCTTCTCCAGGTACATTAGAAAACTAAGAAGTAAATCAAAACACTGTGCTGAACTTTTCCAAAATGGTGCCTCCAGTCAAACCCAAAAGACATTGCTAATATACTAGCAAACAAGTTTTCAGATAACTTCTCCCTTCAACATATCATCCAATTTCCAGTCATCTTCCCCACCTTTTCAAAAGATCATGTCCTTAAGCTTCTCTCAAAGACCAAAAACACTGCTTCCATGGGTCCTGACAATATTTTGTGTTGCCTAATAAATGGCTTCAAACATGCACTCACTGAACCCCTCCTTAAACTGTTTAATCTAAACCTGTCTGCAGACTATGTCCCTCAATCCTAGTGACACACCTCCACAAGGTTGAACCAGCCACCAGCCCTGGAAACCACAGAACCATTAGCCATACAAGTCTTATCTGTAAGGTCACAGACTGTACCACTACTGGCTTTGTAAATCATAACATCAAAAATCTGTTAAGGTTTGGCCTTCAACAATCCAGCTTTGTAAAGGGTAGGTTATGTATGTTAAAGTTTTTAAGTTTGAGTGTAAACTGTCTATCCTGCATATCTTAATTTGGTCAAGGCATTTAATGCCATACTGCATGACAGAATTGTAAATAAAGCTTATGGCATTAAAAATGTACCATGTATGTAAATGTATGGTAAAATATCTTACCATGTGGTAAGATAGACAGCAAACTGGTTCAAGGAGAGAAATATGTTGCCTACTCAGTGTGACAGAAGGTGACCAGTGGTATCACCAGTGATCTGTATTGGTGCTCTTCTTGTTTGGCATTTATTGGACTGTCCTCAAAACTGATAAACTGATAGCACTGACCTTTAGCTGACCAAATTTGCTGATAAGCAGGGTTGTCAAGTCAACTCAAGATATCTAAATCCTTCAAAATGAATTAACATGAGTCAACTCCTGGTGCACAGAAAAAAGGGCTTAAACTAATTGCCAAGAAATGCCGTAAAATTCCTTTCAGGAAACAGCAAATTGCTTCAAAATACTGCATTGTGACACCCAACTATGAAGAGAACCAGTGATTAAAGACCTGGGTACCTGACTTTACAGCATTCTTTGCTTCTGTGGAAAGGAAATCCTTCTATGTTTCACAACTAATTGCAAAGGCATCTCTTCTAAAACCAAAGAAGTTAATGCTCCCCTTATATCCTTCCAGGTTGTTTTATCCGATTCTAGAATATAAGACATTGTTTAGAATGTATCTTACTAGTCACATCAAAAATCCTGAAAAAATACAGAAGTTCCCAACAAAATGATCTCTAGTCTCCAAAATCTTAGTTACCAAGAAAGACTGGAATGGTCAATAATGAAATCAGAATCATATAGGCTCCTGAGAGGGAATCTCCACCTTGCTTACTGTGTTCTTCCGTAGCTGTCTAAACGTAATCTCCTTTTTCTCAGTAAGTTAAATAATGCAGCAATAGTACAACAAGATATCATCATGCAGTGCCTCCCTCTTCTCTGAACTAGCAATGCGATTCCCTGTTGGCCTTCAAACATAACTTGGACATAGGGTTGCCACCTTTCACTGTAGCCAAAACTGGACTAAAGCCATGCCTCCTCACACATTCATAACCCCGCCCATCTCCTTCCTTTCCCGGCCCACCTTCTGCCCAATCTGTGACATCATATGATCATCGGAGGAGGGGTACTGTCCTCTTTTCCTGGATTATCACACAGTCACATTGCATTAGCGATACTTTCCTTAAATAAAAGCAGAGATTTTGCAAACTCTGATAGTCTTTTTGTTTATTAAAACAGAATATCAGAGTTCATACTGTGTTTTCCAGATTACCAGGCAATCGATTGACTTTCCAGATAGTCCAGAAAAAAACTGATAGGAGGCAACCCTACTTGGACAACTGAATGGGTACCCTTAAATTTGCTCCGAGACTTTCAGGTCGTGCCCTCTTCAGAAGGGGTGATAAAGCCTGAGGGTGGCTATTGGCAAAGTACATATGCCCACT
The DNA here is from genome assembly GCF_019279795.1 of Protopterus annectens. Classification (NCBI taxonomy): domain Eukaryota; kingdom Metazoa; phylum Chordata; order Ceratodontiformes; family Protopteridae; genus Protopterus; species Protopterus annectens. The sequence goes on from NC_056739.1 coordinate 175,657,626, forward strand.
TATTAAATTGCCTTATTCATCCTATGATCCTATATATTTAACAAATACACATCTTGTGTACATGTATATGCAAACACTCACACACACACACACACACACACACACACACACACACACACACACACACACACACACACACACACAAATATGTAGTGCAAAAATCTATTTCAGACTAGTGACATGCATGCAACTTGGTTTTGTTCTAAAACTGAGTTAGCAGCAAAGGATGAGAACCACAGGTGCAAAATCCAGTAAAATACCGTTTACCAATAAATGGTATTTTACAGGATTTTGCACCTGTGGTTCTCATCCTTTGCTGCTAATTTTTGCTCATCTGGTGGATGAAATTTTGCTTTTTCTAAAACTGAATTACAATTTGTGCAAAACAGCAGCAAAACTGAACACAATTATACTTGCTGACTCTATTTATTTGGGAAGCTGCAGACATAAGTATTAAGCAATGATGACAGCTACGAGTCTGCAGAACTTTGTTTAAACATTTGCTGTGCAGCAGTGTCCAGCAAAACTGCTAGTGAGATTTTTAAATGGAGCAATTATTTTAACACACAGTATAATTGGGTTTCCTATCAGCATTTCGAATGCCAAATTTAATTTAATCGAACTGAAATGTTTGAAATCTCAGAAGAGTGAACTGATGGAACATCGATTTTTTTCCCAAGAAAAGAAATCGGTGGGCTGTCATCAGAGTTTGCTATTTCCTCCACTGTGGTGCGGTCTCGGAGTTGGTATATTTAAGTAGAGGGGTGTGAGAGGCACAGCCCCCCACGTTCTGTCAGTGTTTAAAGTATTGAAAAATTTTTTTTTGCACGGAACACCGATTTCTTTCCCTGGGAAAGAAATCGGTGTTCCGTCAGTTCACTCTTTTGAGATTTTGAACATTTCAGTTCGATTAAATTGCATTCAGCGTTTTCAGCATTCAATATGCTGATATAGACCCATATAATCTGTCACTTCCTTGGTGCACCACATGTGTTTATCTTAAGACTGAAATTCATAAATTAAAATGGCTCTCTACTGAAATGCTGGCACTTGAAATGCAGCGTGCTGAGAAGTTAAAAAAAAAGTCAAAAATACAGGAAAAGAGTGAATTTTGAAAATTGCTTTTCTCCTTAAAACTTATTTTTTGCTGTTGAGGAAGCTCCCCTGCACCCCTACACCCCCAAATGCGTATATATATCAACTCTGAGGGCACCATACCTTGCAGTAAAGGGAATATTCCAAGAAATAGCATCTCGGACTTAGTATATGTAAGTCTTTCAGCAATTCAGTCTCCTTGTTTTGGGAGTCGATCTAGAAGGTCCCAACATTTTATATGGTTACAAATTAAAATACTCAAGATGACTATGGAATTTGACATTGTGAAACAGGTTGACAAGTGCATTCGTACAACTAGTTATCGTTTGAATCACTGACACGCACTTCATTGAACAATAACACACATGCATTACAGTATAACTAAAATATAGATACAGAATGAAACAGTTTTTACAGAGTTTTGTATAATGACTAAAACTGTTACAACCTACTATAGCTAAAATATTTTATCCAACTGTATAGGGATACCTTGAAGGTTTTAGCTGTTGCAGTTTTATGAGCTATGTGACTGGGCATGTATAAAATATATTCACTTTCTGCTTCTGTGTTGGGCTTTTGCTACTTTATTTGTTATAGTTGATCTACTCTATTCTATCCTAAGGGCAGAAGCTATGAGAATGTAATCAGGCTGGAAAAAGTCATAAAGGAGCACCTAAGTATGCTGGTTGTCAAGGGGATCCATGAAGGGTATTTAAACTGGATCAAAAATATTACGCAGGTGCTGTTACAGCAAAAGTACATAATGCTGAAGCTTTATCAGTACAGGTAGTAAAAGAAAATAATGCCATTGTTTTCTGGCTGGAAGAGCCTGAAAATGAAGTTAGACCAGGGAACACCCATTATGTGGGTGCTGAAGGTGAAGTGTTTTAATTCCTCTCTAACACAGATTAGTAAGAACTTGTTTTCAGAGGCTTACAGGACCTCTGTTAAACAATCTTTGTAGGTTATGATGGCAAAAACAATGACTATTGTTATCAGAAATACTATCTTTGAGGCTAGGTGAAAGTAAATTGAAACTCGGTGTAATTAACAACTTCTACCTACTTTGTGTTTTGGTACAAAGCAATAAAAAAAAAATCTTGGCATAGTAATAAATAGGACACTATATGCACCGGGAATCTTTGGTGTCACAGTATTTCCTCTTTACCGTAATATACCCTTTGCTAGTAAAGCATAAGTACTTTGAGAGTAAGGAAAGACAAGCAAAGCTGGTTAAAAAAAAAAAAAAAACTTTTGACAATCAGGCAGCTTAGCTATAGTTTGATATCATATTTTATACCCTATTTTTGAAATAACACAGGTCTAGGTTGTATTACAATAACTTTTATTGTAGCCCAGTTTGCTACAATGACATACATTCATATTTTCTGCAGTTTAACCCTACAAAGATGGTAACAGTATGGAAAGCAGGAAGTTTTTGTGTTATACCGTACATGACTTGTTTTGGAGTCTCATGTTCTTTGCGTTTATCTTATATTTTTTAATTTGTGTATCATTCTGTACAAATGTTTTTTGTCTTTACATATCTTAGCCTGATTTATCTGGAATACATACAACTGTGAATGCTAACAAGTTTTTTTCTTTTAAATGGGGATGTCAGCAGTGTTAATAAAATGGCAGGAATACAAGCTGGAAACGTTATCTCCATGGAACTTATAGACCTTCAGTGGACTACACAATGTGAACTACAAAGCAGCTTACAAAGGCACACAACACAACCATTAAACAATTAAGAAATAGTCTATAAAGAACATAGAAACCATATGAGATTAAAAGAAAGATAAATTAAGACAAATGAAACAAATAAAAATGATGACATAGGAACTAAATATCAGGAGACTAATGATAGGCCAATACATAGCTGGCAAAGACTGACAAAGGAAAGTTATTGCTGTTTCTTAGGAAAACATAACTTGAAAGTTCAAATACAAGGCAGTTTCCTAATTTTCCAAATGATGTATTGCCCAATACCACTTAAAATAAAACAGTGACTAGTGCTCCTTAAATGGAACTATTACGATTATTAGAAAACTATACAGCAATAAGGCTATGTACATTTTTATTCGTAATGTACTTCAGATGAAGCCTTGCATTAAAGATACTTCTGTGTCATCGAGGTTACAAGGGCAACTGAGGGAATAAATAACATCTTCACTATTGCATTTTTATCTGCCTGTGGCATCAAAGGAATTTTTATTAACAGAGCTAATTTTAAGAATGAAGAAAATACACGTTTTACTTTTACAACGGTCATTAAGGATAGTGCCCCAATGGTTAAGCAGTATAGATGGAATTGGTGGAAGGGAAGGCAAATTAAAATGATGATGGCCAGCAGAGATGCATTTTTTTACCCCTCATAAATACAAACTAAGGCACCACAAGTAAAACAGTTTTCAAAGACTCGATACAAGGTAAAATACTCATGTTACTTCAATAGTTTGACCTAAAGTACTGGTTAAACAGTGATGTTCTGAAACATAATAAGTGCTTTTTCTTCAGGTTTAAGAGACCAGTTTTTGGTATCTATCAGTAAAAGTAATATGAAACCTATTCAGAGAAATGCAGCTCACTAGTATCATTCACTCTGTTGAATGTGCAGTTCATCAAAAAGTGAATGAATTTGGAATTCAGGCAAGTGTTTTACTTGTCTAATGTGATGATAATAATAATAATAGTAATAATAGTAATAATAATAATAATAGTAATAATAGTAATAATAGTAATAATAATAATAATAGTAATAATAGTAATAGTAATAATAATAATAATAATAGTAATAATAGTAATAATAGTAATAGTAATAATAATAATAATAATAATAATAGTAATAATATTGGGGGTTCAGAGTCATTCGAAACTACAGGCAGTATCAGGTGCAAATGTTTTAGCAAAAAGCTATTTACAAACACAAGGTAGAAGTGACTGGGTCTAACAGTCACTGATAACAATAAGTACAAATTATCTTATACAAAACAGCTTCATTGACATAACATAGACAGATACATGTAATTAGTAATTTAGTTTCCTTGGTATAACACAGTCATGGTATACACTGTATTTGATTTCCTAGTTTAAGACCCATGTACATAAAACAATAACCAAGTTTATGATCTGACTGAATATGGTACAACAATGGGAAGAGTTTAGACCTCAGATTTAGTGATGGCATTGTCTTCTGGTGAGTAGATGTGCCATAGGCTTCTGTGTTGGGGGATTGGCTCTACAGGAGATTTTAGCTGTGATCGTGGTTGTGTTTCTATTTGCATCACTCTGCTAAATGTACTTTTAGCAGCATGCAAAAAGGTTGCAGTTTACTGACATTTTGCCGCTACAGCATTCCAGGACGTAATGGCATTTTTGTTTTCTGCAGCAGCTATACAATACAGAGGGCTTTTTATTGATTACACAGAATAACACATTAAATAGACCTGAATGTAATAGCGCTAACAACATGTCTCAGATTCTAATGCTATTATTCCCCGTATAAACTCTCTTTGAGTTTTATGTAAAGGTTTTATGAATTCAAACCATTTTCTGAAATGCACTGCAGTCATACAGTTCAGTACAAACCTGAAGATATTTCAGCAGGAAAGCCAGTATTAAAGTATGCTTTTCAGTTCTAAGAATTGAAAAAAGCTAAGATACAGCTCCTGCAGCCCTTTGATGTCACTTTCACTGTATGTATCTTTACTATGGACTACTCTGGCTGTCATCCTGCTTTGCATATTCAAATGAAGTGCTTTCTTATGTCATAGACATTTTAATGTTTTTTTATTTAAGCAGTCATATTTCAAATTACACTTTTGTTAAATACACTAGCAAATACTGAACTGCATCACTGCATTTCATGTATGCATTTTAGTATACCTAGTATGTCTACTGACACTGCCATTTGACGTTGCTGTCATTTAAACATATATATGCAAAGTGAAACATAAAACCCATCAGTCAGCACTGAACATGTTCAAGGCTTTCAGGTTTTCTCTCTCTCTCTCCTAAGGCATGGACAACATTTGCACTGTGATTCTCTTTACTATCAGCTAAGTTTTGCCGCAGTACGCATATTGTTTCTAAATCCATACTACTAAAAGCTGGCTTTGTTTCTTTTAGACATAGTATTATTCACAGACACTATCTGTCTAACCAAACAAGCCACAGGAACACAATTACTTGAACAACACAATGAAGTGCTGTGTGGTGCTGTGTAGGCCTACTGTAACCACACATAGTGTGCACAGCTGTATTTATGTATATATAAACAGCATGTATATAAAACAAACTAGTATTACCAGTCAAGAAAAATAACGACAGTTCTTAGTGCCAAGTCAGTCTGGCAGCAGACAATTTAGGCACATCCAGACTTGTCAGATTTTAGTCCTTGTTTTATCATTCATCTGAGTATTTATTTTTCTGTGGCTGTTGGCAAGCAGCTGAACTGGTTATGTCATGAAGCTGCACAGGTTATGTCACGGAGCTGGAGTGGTCATGGCATGCAGCTGCAGTGGTCATGGCATGAAGCTGCACTGGTTATGGCAAGCAGCTGCACTGGTTATGTCACAGAGGTGTAGTGATCATGGCATGGAGCTGCATTCATCATGGCATAGAGCTGCACTGCTTATGCCACGGAGCTGTAGTGGTCATGGAGTGGAGCTGCACTCTTCATAGCATACAGCTGCTCTGCTTATGTCACAGAGCTGTAGTGGTCATGATGTTGAGCTGTATTGGTCATGGCATAGAACTGCACTACTTATGTCATGGAGCTGTAGTGGTCATGGCATGGAGCTGCACTGGTTATGGGAGTCAAACCCTGTACCACAGGAAATAAAATTTGCAACCTTATCCTTTGCCAGCAACAGTCATGGCATAGAGCTGCAGTGGTTATGACATGGAGCTGAAGTGGTTATTTCATACAGCATCTGTGGTTATGGCATGGAGTAGCAGTGGTAATGCTACGAAGCTGCAGTGGTTATAGCATGCAACTGTAGTGGTTATGTCATGGTGCTGCAATGGTTATTAAATGGAGCAGCAACTGTCCTGGCATGGAGCTGTAGTGATTATGTCATAGTACTGCAGTGGTAATGTGATGGATCTGCTGTGCTTATAGGATATAACTGTAGGGCTCAATGTTGTTGTCTCATTGCCCTTGGTTCCCTCATCTGATTCTCAAATGGAGTGCCTTTTGTGCACAGTTTACATATTCTCAGATTGTTCATACACAGGGTGTTTGGTTTCTCCTCACATTCCAAAGACATTCTGGCAGGTTAACTGATGATGCTAAACTGGCCCTTGGCATGTGTGCTCAGTGACAGACATATCACCCAGGACTGGTCCTTGCCCTACAGCCATTACTAGCCAAGGCAGACCACAGCTTCCCTTCCCCCACCTGCGATTCTGGGGTGTCTAAAGTGGGTATAGAAGAAGGATGGATGGATGAAAGTCTATGTTCAGGGTTTCCTCACAGCCTGTATTTTCCTTCCACTGTCAGGTCATCTTCCAACATTTACGTGGGCAATAAGCAGCATTTTTACACATCAATTAATCAATACTTTTTGACAAAATAACATCCTTTTCATTAGTTTGCTGGCCATATGATGCAGAAAGGTAAAGCCTGGATGGCACCCCAGCTGGCCTGGCTTTGACTACAGACTTAGGCATCAGAGGAGTTGGCAGAGAGGAATGAATGTCAGAAACCAGTGCAGACTCACCCATGCCAGGTACAGGAGCAAGAGGCATAGTGCTGCCCATTGGATGATTGCTACTAGGTGACATGGCAGCATGGGAGCAAATGACCTTGGATGTGTAAGCCCACCAAACAATGCTCACTTGTTAGCAGCAATTATAATATGCAAAAGCAAGCATTATAACGGCTAAATATAACTGTGTGGGTACTACTAGACTAGAGCTGCTGATGGATTTGGGGATTGTTGAAGAAGAACACCAGGCTACTGTCCAGCATCTGCCCCACTATGCAGCAAAACATGTATGGCAGAAGTACAAAAATGCCAATTAGCCAGTGAAAGGGAGCTGATGGTCAGTAAGTAGAGGACCACAAAAAAGATGCAGGACTTTTTTCTTTCTCTTATTAATTTCTTATCAAGACTGCTCTATGGGTAAAAAGATTTCTATACCTAGCTCAGCTTAGCAATATGTAATATCTGAATTATTTCATTACATTGTCATTTGAAGAAAAGTTTAGGAACTGCAGGAAAAATGGTGTTGGTGGCACATAGATAAACATTCTTCCCAAGGGTTCAGTAAGTAATTTTTCAGCATATATTTCTACCCCAGTTATAGGTTCCTAGTGTAACACTATACTGCCAATCAGGTAGCTGATTTGTAGCATACCTCTAAGATCAGATTCAGTACCCTACCACATGAATGACTGTTACAGAGTTTTATCTGCTTTCAGCAAAGGTCTGAGGGGCCATACCAAGGAAGAACTTAAGAGATCTGGGCAGAGATTTCTTTAGCAGCTTTTTGTAAGATGTCTTATTTGTTGACTTGGGACAAGCTGGGCATGGTCATTTGAGGTAGGTATCATACTGACAACTTGGTGAAAACTACTCCTTAGTTTGAATATGAGGCTGGCCTCTAAGGTTAGTAAATGCTTGTACAACTCACACACAGATTTATCTAGTGGAAGAAGCAAGTGGTTTTCAGTAAGCATGCTGCACGTTATACTGCCCAACGGTGCTTGTCTCTATCAGGCTGGGCAAAGATGGTGTAGGAGACTGCAACCTCATAGGTCGTATTGTCTGCGAGTTTGTGGTATGGACGGGGTTTTATATATATATATATATATATATATATATATATATACACACACACACACACACACACATATACAGTATACATGAACATACACACACACACACACACACACACACACATATATATATATATATATATATATACACACACACACACACACACACACACACACACACACACGCACACATATATATATATATATATATATATATATATATATATATATATATATATATATGTACACACACGCATACACACATGCATCCAAGTGGAGACAATATTCTTCCACAGGACTTGAGGCAGAATGCATGCAGGTCTGAACAAACACATTTAATATCAAAACTGCAGCTGTCATCTCTCTTTAATAAAAGTTTTACAGTGATGTGAGATAAAGATTTATCTCATGAAAGGGGTGCTTCAGGGCACACCAGCACTGCAAGAGGCAACATGTTTTGAATTTATGCCCAAAGTTATCAGAATGCATATCACTGGCATTTCTCAGTAAACTCACAACCCATCTGTTCTGTTTCAGAAACGAAACAACTAGAGTCATTGCAAACCAAAAATTTTATGTGGTTATTTTTTTTTACTACTTAAGTGTTGGTTATATAATCGCTTATATTAAATAATTAAATCATAAATATCTGAACTTGCATATGCAAATCTACCCTGTTCAATACTAGCAGGTATGCAAATAATGACTTACAACCAGGTATATTTGCACCAGTCTGAGAAACAGGTTGATGCACATACATGCAAAGTCAGTACAACTGATGGATGCTTGAATATGTCATCTGGAAAGGGTGCACACATGGCAGTCACATACAGTCTTGCTACATGAAGAGGGGAAGTCAGAAAGGCTATTGGTCAAGTCAGCATTACCATGTAAAGTTTCAGTTCTAGATTTCTCATTGCTCTCCTACCTCATGCACAAAACTAAATGGGCAGGAGGCACATGATCTGTTCCAGTACCATTTGCACTTGATAGACAGGCAAGACATGACAGACAGTAGAGCCTAATTTATGGAAAATACAGACACCTGGGTCTGTTTAGTTACCTTTCTTAGAGATGCAGCATAACAGTGAGGTCTGCAGTAATCAGATACAGGGTATACACTCACTTACCTTAACACAACAGTATATTGCAAGGTGGATTTAAGTTAATGTTCCTTCCATAGAGATGACCCTGCATAGCATTTTGTCTGTATTATATTGCATTCATTTAATAAATTCAGACATTGCATCAAAGATTTTAACATAAGACCGAGTCCCCTCAAACTGAAGGTAACATGTTTACTTTATGCAGCTGAAAATGAAAAAAAGTAATAAGAACTGACATAATTAATTAATATGAAATTTTGGTATCATACAAAGATGAGCTAGAAAGACTAAACTCGCCAGTTGCATTAGACAATGGGAGCTAAATAATGACCATGAAGTAATGGTGACCATGACTCTGACATCCCATGTCAATATGCTGTCACTCTTTGGCAAAGCTGCTGGATAAAGCTCTCACACCTCACTTCTGACCAGTAAGAGTTCATATAGTATCACTGGCTTTTTCTTACTTTCTGCAGCAAAACTCACACGCATTACTCTTGTAACATATGCCAATCTTCTTTATAAGCCCTCAGCAAAATGTACATTGTAGCAGCAATATGTGCAAGGAGAAGGAGACCCCATTCTGATTTACATGGACCCATAGCTTAGGACTAAATCTGTTGTCTGACATTGCTGCTGGAGCACATGTGAACAGATCTACTTGTGACTCCTATTTCAAGTTTATACCAGAACTTATACTCCAAAAGAAACTGCCAAGTACACAGATCACAGAGTGGTTCACCCCAGTAAAACAAATGTAATAACCACAACTGCTTGCTATGAAAATGTAAGCATGTCTCACATTAAGGAGGTTAGTTACTTCCTACCTTGTTGCTCCTGACCTGACCTCTGCCACTAAAAATCGTGCTTGACCATGACTATGACAGCGAAGCAAAGTGAAAGCATTGCTTTAGTCAATGTCTCTGACATATATATATTTGTCATGTTATGCAGGTTTTAAGAAAAGATGTGATTAAAGATAGACATACCAACACTCATCAGAAAAAAATCATACCTATAAAACATTTTTGTACCCTGATAGACATATTTAGACATTTACACATATTAACAATGCATTTTGGAACTTTAGAAATTAAGTTCATTCAAACAACTATAATGCTCTCAGTCAAATGATCTTGACGATAAAGGGGTAAATAAAATAAGAAAAAAAGCAAGTTTGTGTACGACTGTTTCAGTTGCTTGTTTTTTTTCTTTTTAGTTTGTGTACGGCTGTTTCAGTGGGTAAATAAAATACATACAAGTCAACAATAAAAGCAAATAATATTTTCATTTACTGCAGCTTGTAAACAGACAAAATGCTCACCTTTCCTAACTAAGGACACAGCGTGCTTGAAAAAGAACTCCATGCAAACTCCCTTCTGGTAATCACTGCAATAGAATGCGCTTGTCTTTGCCGTTAGAGGTTTAATGTTAGTGAACGCTGTATACTAAGTGAGCATAAAACCACACCTCTTAGTTTCCTTCCTTCCTCCCCACAGGCATTTTTTTCATTTGTTCCATCTAGTTTTGTCAGTAAAACATAAATAACGGTTGTGCTCATATGCCTATAGATTATGAAATGCTTTAGAATACAGTAGGCAAAAAAGCAGTAAAATTACTAGGCATTGCATTACATCCTACAGATACAAGTTCAGTTCTCTCTTCTTCACTTTCGCAATGAGTGATGATGACCAAGTCACTTAGGCACCTTAGGTTATTTTTGAAAATAGACACTGCACCTCCTCATATGTTTATTGCACAATAAAACAAATTAAAAAGTCTTTTTCATACCACCTTTTAATGTAAAAAACAAACTCTTCTAGATATATGCTACTTTGTTTGATTCTTGAGCAGAAAGCGTTAAAATGTTTAAGGAATACACTGTGTGATATAAAAAATAGTGTCCATAGTTCAAACGCTGATTAATCACCGACACCAAATGACAGACAAAACGTAATACAACCACGGTGAAAACTGAGGCAGTTATATTTCGTGGCAGTTACCATGCTACCCTCAAAAGGCACCCAGTACTTAGGGAGGTATTCATAGCCCGGGGTTTCCCATACTTGTAGCAGCAATCTGCAAAGAGTGGAACTACACGGCTGATGCAAATCCAGGACTGTCAGGATGACTACAGAAATACAGAGGATTTTTTCCGAACATAACTTGTATCAGAAATGCACAAAGTGATTTATGCATAACTGAGAGGGGGACATCTGCTACAAGGGGAATTACATGTATCTGCATGAATTCAGTTCCTAGACAAACAGTGCATATAAAATGTGTAAATCACCCTGAAGTTACACCAGGAAGCAGCTATTGTTCAGACAAGTAGGATGATGTGATGGGAGCCGATACGGTGCTTCAACATACCTGCACATTTGTACTGGACAGGTCGCTTGGGTAAATGTGTTACTTTGACGCTTGTGCATACCTGGACCATTTATTTATTTATTTTACATTTGTTAACCGGGCTAGTCCAACTGGATACATGTCCATTTTCAGTGGAGGCCCGAGGAGAAAAGCTCCGCTATCTAATACATGGTAACAAAAAGTATATACACAATACATAAGGCATTTCAAGCACAAAAAGTATATACACAATACATAAGGCATTTCAAGCACAAAAATACTCAAGGCATTTAAACCACAATATGAGGAAGAACAGAAAGGTAATAGGAGATAAAGTTGTTACTTAAGTACTGGAATGGGTAGTATGAAACATTATGGGTAGTATGACCATTTACTGATGGAGTTGTTCGAGTAAAATGTATATTTTCGGGTATAATGTATATTTCAGTGCTTATGCATATCTGGTCATTTTATTAAAGGGTTGGCTTGTGTGAAATGTGCATTCCAGATCACGTTAGTGATGGGGTCACTTAGGTGAAATGTTCATTTTACTGCTTGTGCATATTAAGAAATGTTATTGAAGAGGTCACTGTAGGAGATAATACATTTGTGGTCAGACTGTTGAAGTGATTGTTGGGCAAAATAGTTTATTTTGCCATTTTAGTGCTTGTACATACTTTATAGAAACTAATAAAGGAGTTGCTGGGAGGAAATAATTCATATTTGTGTCAGGGAAGTGTTTGTGATACATAGACAAACAAGTTTGCGGATTGTAACTCCAATATCAAAGGCGAAGCACTGCATTTAAAAATGGATGTGTGGGTACTGCAGGGATATCGGACTATGAATTGCAAAACCACCTCATTAGCATACTACATGTTTCATCATTTCTCATTTGCATCTCATTATTTTTAGGCCTTTCACAATAGCGTAAATGGCTTCTATGAATCGTAACTTTGCTACACTCACTCATAAGAATCAGAAACATCCCTATCACATTTCAGCAAGCGAGAATGAATATATCTCCCTTATTCTTTATAGATGGAAAGGTGACACAGCTGAAGTTTCAGAGTTCAGAAATGAGAAGCACACTCACACAAGAACCTTAACTATTTATCACAGGTAAAAGCATTCATTACCAGAACCATGTAAAGTCTCACAGAGGCCAAAATGTAAAATACCATCAAATAATGAAACTAGGTTCACGGTAATGTTATCTACTTCTCTAGCTGTCCTTACCTGTACCTCTAAAATTTCAATTAACCCATGCAAAAAACAAATTCATAAAATATGAAAGGAATTGTCACAAAAATACACATCAGTGATAAACCTGTGCAGTTACCAACCCTGTAAAGCTTTTATTACCCTTAAGTAGCTGATCCTTAAGATGGGAATGTCATCAACATTGCAGCTCATATAAGCCGATTCAAAAAGAACAATAAAAGTAACTGAGAAATCAACTTTTTGTATATGCATGACTGCACAATTAAGTTATCAAAGTATTACAGAATTAAGTAGAATTACAGCCTAAGTTGCTACTAATGAGTATAGTTACATGAATACACTGCTACTTTCCTGAGTATAGTTACATGAATATGCTGCTACTTTCCTGAGTATAGTTACATGAATACGCTGCTACTTTCCTGAGTATAGTTACATGAATACGCTGCTACTTTCCTGAGTATAGTTACATGAATACACTGCTACTTTCCTGAGTATAGTTACATGAATACGCTGCTACTTTCCTGAGTATAGTTACATGAATATGCTGCTACTTTCCTGAGTATAGTTACATGAATACGCTGCTACTTTCCTGAGTATAGTTACATGAATACGGTGCTACTTTCCTGAGTATAATTACATGAATACGCTGCTACTTTCCTGAGTATAGTTACATGAATACGCTGCTACTTTCCTGAGTATAGTTACATGAATACGCTGCTACTTTCCTGAGTATAGTTACATGAATACGCTGCTACTTTCCTGAGTATAGTTACATGAATACGCCGCTACTTTCCTGAGTATAGTTACATGAAATAGCTGCTACTTTCCTGAGTATAGTTACATGAATACGCTGCTACTTTCCTGAGTGTAGTTACATGAATATGCTGCTACTTTCCTGAGTATAGTTACATGAATACGCTGCTACTTTCCTGAGTATAGTTACATGAATACGCCGCTACTTTCCTGAGTATATTTACATGAAATAGCTGCTACTTTCCTGAGTATAGTTACATGAATACGCTGCTACTTTCCTGAGTGTAGTTACATGAATACGCTGCTACTTTCCTGAGTGTAGTTACATGAATACGCTGCTACTTTCCTGAGTATAGTTACATGAATACGCTGCTACTTTCCTGAGTATAGTTACATGAATACGCTGCTACTTTCCTGAGTATAGTTACATGAATACGCTGCTACTTTCCTGAGTATAGTTACATGAATACGCTGCTACTTTCCTGAGTATAGTTACATGAATACGCTGCTACTTTCCTGAGTATAGTTACATGAATACGCTGCTACTTTCCAGAGTATAGTTACATGAATACGCTGCTACTTTCCAGAGTATAGTTACATGAATACGCTGCTACTTTCCTGAGTATAGTTACATGAATACGCTGCTACTTTCCTGAGTATAGTTACATGAATACGCTGCTACTTTCCTGAGTATAGTTACATGAATACGCTGCTACTTTCCTGAGTATAGTTACATGAATACGCTGCTACTTTCCTGAGTATAGTTACATGAATACGCTGCTACTTTCCTGAGTATAGTCACATGAATACGCTGCTACTTTCCTGAGTATAGTCACATGAATACGCTGCTACTTTCCTGAGTATAGTTACATGAATACGCTGCTACTTTCCTGAGTATAGTTACATGAATACGCTGCTACTTTCCTGAGTATAGTTACATGAATACGCTGCTACTTTCCTGAGTATAGTTACATGAATACGCTGCTACTTTCCTGAGTATAGTTACATGAATACGCTGCTACTTTCCTGAGTATAGTTACATGAATACTGCTACTTTCCTGAGTATAGTTACATGAATACGCTGCTACTTTCCTGAGTATAGTTACATGAATACGCTACTTTCCTGAGTATAGTTACATGAATACGCTGCTACTTTCCTGAGTATAGTTACATGAATACGCTGCTACTTTCCTGAGTATAGTTACATGAATACGCTGCTACTTTCCTGAGTATAGTTACATGAATACGCTGCTACTTTCCTGAGTATAGTTACATGAATACGCTGCTACTTTCCTGAGTATAGTTACATGAATACGCTGCTACTTTCCTGAGTATAGTTACATAAATACGCTGCTACTTTTCTGAGTATAGTTACATGAATACGCTGCTACTTTCCTGAGTATAGTTACATGAATACGCTGCTACTTTCCTGAGTATAGTTACATGAATACGCTGCTACTTTCCTGAGTATAGTTACATGAATACGCTGCTACTTTCCCTCTATGGCTTTACAGTAAAAATTAAATCTAGCAGTGAGTTTTATCAATGTATTGTCTGAGTTGTTGGTGCAGTTTTCAGAGTTTTCCCCCTTTTCTTCACTGTGGTGTGACTGTGGATTTTTTTATATATAATTTCAGGGAGTATGTGGGCTTCCCCTGTAGATAATTTTTCTTGTGTTTTTATGTTTTTTCAGCTCACCATTTTCGGGATATAATTTGCAATGAACAGTGAGCCGAAAAACAGTGCTTTGCATTCCCCTTAATATAAGCTGCTACTAATGCCCTTGGTGTACATGCTCCCCCCAACACAAACACATACCTGGCAACAAATCTGGAATAACTTCCAACTAGACCTTCATGGGATAGTGTCTTTCTTCTCAGATCAGGACTCAGACGCATCCTCTACTGGTACCACTCAAACTTCAAAATGGTTTAAATAATTGTAATTATTCTCACTCTGACAGTATACTCCCTGACAAAATTAGATGTCACCACTCCTTAACTATTACAGATTTAAGGGAGATATAAGTTGTATTAAAATCATCACTCTCATATTTTGCCAGACATTAAATGATTAGAATGTCAATAAGTTGGTTAGGTCTGATACGCTAATAAGTAATTGTACATCTCTCCATCTAAGAAATTATCACCGCTTGTTAAAGCTTCTCTCTACATGCAGTGTTGACATTATTAACATAAATACTTTTATATCTATGTACACATATACTAGTCCATTGCAGTAAATGTAACCTGTTACTAATTTTCAGGTACTGCATGTTTTGAAACATCCTGATAATAATCCTATATGTACTATGCACTTTTTTGTGCTTTTGTGGTCAGTAAGGTTTTAAAATGCATATAACTTTGTTCCCTTTACATCATTTGTGAAAAAAAGATTAAATATGAACGAAAATAAACATAAACTTAAGAATGTACATAAGCAATACTAGTTTCATTTTGTTTGGTTTGTTATGATGTTCTTCTTTGATTCCCAAGCGCATGCGAGCATACACAAACACACACATACACACACACACACACACACACACACACACACACACACACACACACACACACACACACACACACACACACACTGTTCTCCAAGTCTCTCTACTAAATGTAAAATGTGTACACAACAGTTTTCCATTCAAAAAAATGTAAGTTGCATATACACAGTTCCATATTACTTATTTATTTAAAATAAATAGAAAAAGCTTCTAACCAGAACAAAGTTTGTCTATTTTAAAATGTATCTGTTGCCTTATCTGACAGCTTTTATCCTTACTTGCTTTAGAGATAGCATGGCAAGTCTGCCAGCTAAAAACACAGACAGGAAATGGGATTTTAAATGGCAAAGAGGGAGCCTTGAGACTTATGAGGAAGATGTTCTCGAACATACTAAGCAACAAACTGCCAAGCTGTGTCAGCTCGCCTTTCCTTTCTCACTGTTCTCAAAATAGCCTGAGAGGGACTCTTACAGGGTTAAAGGTCAATTAAAATGCAGCCTTGTATAAAATTTCTTTCCTAGAAATGCTTCTTTCAGAAAAAAAACAATTGTATATATGAAGGCGACTACTCGAACATGCTTTTGTTTCTTAAACTCTTTAAGTTTCTCAACAGATCTAGCATTTTATTGCACCCCTAATCAGAAGGTTAAATGCAGTTAATGAGTTTCTCTAGGGCACCTCTCGCCTCTCACAGTAAGCGAACTTATGACTTCCTGCCCTGAATGACCCATGCACTCTTGAAGCCCTACAATCTTTCTGCTCTTAGGATTATGCCTATAAAAATCATGTCAGGAATCAACCTTTTTTCAGTGTATAAATGCTTCCTCATGTTTGCCAAAATACCTCATCTACTGCTCACAGGATCACTGCTTATTTTAATGAACATCTGCTGAAGCAACAGAACTATTGGAAATGGATTTATTTTTCCAAATACGCTGAAGTTTAAGAACCATGTAAATGGCAGAACAATGTCTGGTTGTAAGAACAAAGCTCAACATGTAAAAGAAACAGAAAGAAATTGACTTTTGCTTACTATCTGGTGTTATAAAAAGGGGGAGTTCATGGAATATAGACATGTTTAAAACTTTATTTGTTGATCTAAAGTGTTTTAATATTGACAAAATATCCACTGATGCGTTGTTGCTCATTAGTGTGAGACATACACTGTAAATACCATAGAAATTATTTAAAAATGGCAATCACACGTAATGGCATATTGGTATTTATGTATTATGTATGTGTGTTTCAAATGAAGTTATTAAACATTTTGTCAGATGTGCTGAGAGGATACAATTACTTTATCTGATACACTGTTGCAGATGATAAAGAGAATTTAACGTGAGGAGCCAGGCTAGAGGTATATAGACAGAGCCTTTGCAATAGAAGTCGCATCAACTTTAGAAACCGTTTCATAATATATTCAAAGTTCATATTCAGGAGAGTTCATGACAGTGAAAAATCTAGACTGCATAACATAGTGAACAAATTAATGCACTCTGCTAACTTGCTGTCTTGATGTATACTGTACATACACTACAGTAAACGATTGGACTGATGAAACTGTGAAGCGCACTTGTGATTAACAGTTTATATTACTAAATTTATTGAAATTTATAACCTAAGGATGACCCTACAAATGGTCCAGGTATATCAGAGTACTAACCTGGTTGAAAAATACACATATATGTAAATAAACTGTCAGAGGAGAACAATGCACAAAAAGCTGAGAGTGGGATACTGACATAACAGTATATGCTGCCTACAAAATAGATATACACAGCTAAGAAAATATGGGTCTCTGCTAAAGGGAAAGAGATCAAATCAATGAATGAAAACCAGCACAGAGGTAAAGAAGTAGCATGGATGTACACTGGAAATGGCAGACACATTACAGTCTGAAGATGGAGTGCATACATGCATTTATGGAAATAGCAGATTCATCACAGTCTGAAGATGGAGTGCATACATGCATTTATGGAAATAGCAGATTCTTCACAGTCTGAAGATGGTTTGTATACATGCATTTATGGAAATGGCAGACACATTACAGTCCGAAGATGGGCTGCATATATGCATTTATGGAATTGGCAGATACATTAGTCTGAAGATGGATTGCATACACACATTTGTGGAAATGGCAGATATATCACAGTCTAAAGATGGATTGCATACATGCAATTACGGAAATGGCAGGCACATCACAGTTTGAAGATGGACTGCTTACATGCATTTTTGGAAATAGCAGATTCATCACAGTCTGAAGATGGCTTGCATACATGAAGTTATGGAAATGGCAGACACATCACAGTCTGAAGATGGCTTGTATACACACATTTATCTAAAGGGAAGAGTAGATGACAAAAAAGGACAAATGTTAACTGGGAAACTATGACTGCATGCACATTCATCATTAGCATCTGTGCTTCAGACAGCTACAAGGAGAACACTCATAAGGCAAACTGTGGGCCTTCTGCTCTGAAAATACGGGGGACACCATGATCAGATCTGTACCAATCCTATAACAGCCATTCACTGAATAGTTTGCTTTACAGTCTGATTAGGTAGAAAATCAAACTAATCACAAAGGAAGTCTGCTAGATATCATTACTGCAGACTCTGGTAGAAATGAGCTCAGGAAGGCTGCTGACAACAGGCAGTAGTGTACTGTGAAAGAACAGTAGGGGGCAGTAGAGCAAACTCAGAATGGCCTGCATAAAAGTCACTAGCCTTATTTATGTAGCAAGTGCACAAACTAAAAGAATAGAAAAAGGGCAGTAGGGCAATTCACCAAATGCAATTCCTTAAATGAAAGTCTAATAAGTAATCACACTGAAATGTCATTTTTTTCTCTCTAAAGAACTTGGGGATTTGTCACACTCCCTGTGAATGGCTTCACCCCTCGCTTCCATACTGAACTAATAATGTCAGAAATCAACGTATTTTAAAGTGCGTGTGTGTGTGTGTGTGTGTGTGTGTGTGTGTGTGTGTGTGTGTGTGTGTGTGTGTATGTGTGTGTGTGTGTGTGTGTGTGTGTGTGTATGTGTGTGTATGTATATATATTCACACACACACACACACATATGTATGTGAGCAGTTTATTTTGTTGACCCGTAAATGGGTTAGCTTTTTTAATTGCTTACAGATTATCGGACATGCAGGGATGGAGTTTGTGTGAGGTTGCCTAACATGGGGTTGAGGAAGTCTTCCCTTTCTCCACTGTTGTGACCTAGGATTTGGTATATTTATATAATTAACAGAGAGTGTGTGGAAGGTTGCAGGCTTTCCTTCTCTGTGAAAAACAAATTTGTTGATGTTTCTGTCCATTTTTCTGAATGTGCAGTTGGCAGATTTTGCCTAATGATTTGAGTTTTTACAATGTTCAATTTCATTTAATGAGAATATATCCATATATATGAATGGGTCTATGTTACATTACCAAAAGTTCAAATCAGTGAAGATCAATCCAGTGAAACGACAACACCGAAACTGCATAAAACTTGAACATTTACTTTCCCAAAGTTTAAAATGTCGAAACAGCAACTGCTTCAACAAAAAACAAAAATGCCGTTTCTCTTACATGTTTGCAGGGGGCAAGCCCCCCTATGCCCCCCCTGCAAATTATATATACCAACTCCAAGATCGCATTACATTGAGGAAAAGGGTACATTTCCCAGTCCTGACTGTACTGCGATCTCCATTAAGGAGCTCCGAGCGCTGCAAAACATATGCAGCCGTTGTTTCAATATTTTAAACTTTGGGAAAGTAAACGTTCAGTTTTATGCAGTTTTGTTGTTGTTGTCTCCCTGGATTGATTTTTGCTGACTTGAACTTTCAGTAATGTAATATATTGTATTCAGTAATGTAAAAATATAGACTCATATGAGTATATGTCAGCTAGTCAAATATGCTAATTTTCTAATACAAAGTAATTGATCATTACTGGCCAAAACGTCCCCCACTGAGAATTCAGGAACAACTGGTTGAAAATTGAATAAGCCAGTTCTCTTTTTCCAGCTTTTCCCAGTTAGGGGTCGCCACAGTGGATCACCTGTCCACTCATGATTGGCGGTGGTGTTTTACAGTGTCGAGTTGCCAGCCCGGCACCCAACCTTCCACAGAAGGCACACACATGCACGCACACCTAGGGCCAATTTAGAGTGTCCAATCTACCTACAGCATGTCTTTAGGATGTGGGAGGAAACCAGAGCATCTGGAGGAAACCCACATGACCACAGGGAGGACATGCAGACTCCACACAGAAGGCACCCCAGCCAAGGATCGAACTGGAGAGCCTCTTGCTGTGAGGCAGCAACGCTAACAGCTGCACCACCATGGCCGCCCGAATAAGAAAGTTCTCTGATCAGTCAAAAAAACACTACCAGTAACACTAGACATTTGTTTGAATAGTGAGAGCATTACTGAATGTTTTTTTTATAAGACAAGGTGTTGGGGGTAAGGTTGGGGTTAGGTTAGGGTTACTGTTATCTCAAATTAATAAGGTGGATGAGGGCTTTCCCCCTAATAGTAACCTTACAACTTACCCTAGATAAACCCTTTCTGTAACACTACTACTGCACAAGGCCACCCCAGACACACAAACCACATGGAGAAGCACGTGTACACAGCACTAAACTATACCCTTCCCCATCCCCTATTCTAACCCAAACCACTAAACAATAAATCTATCCCAGTATGCAGTCCTCACTCTAACCTTAACTTGCACAAAGGCGCACACACACACACACACACACACACACACAAACACACACACATGGACAGACAGACAGACAGACACACACACACACACACACACACACACACACACACACACACACTGATGAAACTTTCATTTTATCTGAATGTCTCTGCATGAACAACCATGACCCACATTACCTTATCCAAATTTGATCACACTTCTTTTGACATCTGCATTTGACAACGTACATGTTAATTACTTCTGCAAGCACTTTCGTCATTTTAGGAAATGCAATTTTGAGAAATTGACTGAAATCATTATATGGGTATGTTTGTATACTTATGATATGGTTCCTGCTGTAGTCTTGGAAATAAAAACAATTTTTTTAGATAAAACAGACCTTTAATCATAGGTCAGTCTAGTCCACGGGTGAACTACTATTTAATCTCTCAGAAAAAAAATTGTTATCTTTAACAGAAGTAGCATTATGGCTTTAAAAATATAAAACAGATCATTCTGGAGGTAAGGAATTACAAAGAGAGTTGAGCTGTATTTAACTGTTTAGCGACGTATAACTTTTATCTACCTGTGTCTCTGCTGTGGGAATACTTAATTACAACATGCATATTTCAAACATTCATCTTCATTTACATTTAGTCTTCTCCCAAAGCAGTGGCTGCGATTCATACAGGAATGTGTATGTCTGCTCAGTGCTACTTGCTGTACAAAGTGGTTCATTGATATTAGGCAGTGACCTACGTTTGTGGGTACCTTCTACATGACTGCTACACATGCTAATTAACACTACACTGTGTCCATGGACCCCTGTCAGTGGGGGCATTAGATGCAATACATTACAAGATGGTGTAACTGACTTCTTAAAAAATAGGATAAGATTTATCTGAAGGGAAAATAATAATAACAAACAAAGAAGATTATTTAACTTGTCTGTACTTCTTATTAAATACTCCCATAGATGATCTACATGTAGAGATTTAATCCTTAGCGAAAGGTGACGGCTTGTTAAAATCTGCCAGACAACGAACACTGTTGTAATATAACAGAAAAGACTGAACACTTTGATGGCATTTTTTTATTTTAATTTTATAAGCCACAAACGTATCACTGTAAAGCATTTTACATCAAAAACCTGCAGATATCAAATCAGATATAAACCTTACAAATGACCTCTTAAAAGTAGCAACTTTTTTGGGAAGGTAGGGAATGAAAATACACACAAGATTTACAGAAACGTTGAGGACTTTCAATGTATGACCAATATGAAAATAATGTATGTTAATGTAAGGTGTGCCAATGAAGAAAGGAGTCTGAATAAAATCATTCATAGAAGTGTATGGTATGAAAGGACTGTGTAGACCTTTGCCCCCAAGGTAACAGCAAATTTCATTCATATCTCTTTTCCCTGTTTACTCCGCTGCATGTATAATAAGCTCCTTTATTCTCCTTTCACCTGACTTCTAGTGTCATATGGTGGGATAGATAAAGCAGGATCTTAACATAAGCATGACACCGTTACCCATGAAGCAGTGCAAAGTAAATGCTACACAGGTCCAGAGGTAAACATCCAGAAGTAGATAGATGACATACAAGCAATGGAGGTACCACAAGAACACCTGCTGTGAAGAATAGGAAATGAGGAACGCAAGAAGCACAGTAAGGACAATTTGGGATTCTGATAACACAGGCCCAAACATTGCATTTACTCTTCACTGTAACCTGCAAAACAAGTAACTTCTCTTTAATCAAACTTTGCAGTAATACTATTACTTTATCCAGACTGAAGAAGACAGACATGCAGTGTCCCACTATACCAAAGCCAACACTATGATGGAAAAATTACAGCCTTTCTTAACAGGATAAGCTTGTTTCTCAATGTTTGGTGAAGACAGGTTACCAAGGAGGACAATGAAGAGCAATGGAAACCAATTGAAAATAAGATTTTGTCTTAGGTGATTATGAAACATAAACGCTAACTGGGAACACTGTAAACATAAAATGGCACTAGGGGACTATATTGTGCCATTAAAATAATAAGACATGACAGCATGCATTATTGTGATTTCCTTATTACTCACTGTACACTTCAGAAGGTGTTGGAATGAATAGGGCTGTATGTATGATATAAATGTAGACATTCCACAATAATGGATGTCCAGGTAATCCTTATCGTAAATATATATATATATATTTTTTTGTTTGGGTCATGCCTGTCAACCATTTGGCAGAAGAAATTTGGACAAAACCTAAAATAATGGGGGGGACAAAGGCCCAAAACAGGGACAATTTCGAAATAATCTTCTTATAAAGTTAGAAAATTGCTAGAATAAAAGGTTTTGTCTTGGCATGCATTTTCTGAAGGATACGAAGTCAAACTCAAATGTCTGTCTTAGTAACCTCAATCATCAATGATTTGCTAGAAAACTACAAATTTGATGAGGAACAGACCAAAACCATGAGTCAAAAATCTAAACATTCTATGAAAATCTGCACAGTTGAGAGATATTGTTTAGGTAAAGCATCTACATATCTATTACTTCTAGCATGTCGAGGGATCAGTTGCTAGTGTCCTCTCCTTCTCAACTGGTGAACCTGGGAATATTGAGGCAATGTTACAATTGCCTCATGTACACAGACAATCCTCTCCTTCTCCCACAAAACACAAATACATGTGAGAGATGCAACTATACGGCCAAACTGGAGGCTGAGCTCTCTCAACATAGGACTGGCAAGACCAGACAGGAGGAGAAGGTAACCACACACACTACATACCCAGTCACACATAGTACCATCACAACTTCAAATCATACACATAATCACACAAAGACATACTCGGAGGCTCTGATCAAAAATCTACCAAAACAGCAGAGGCCACCAAAGCAGACACCCAAACAACTACCACCTCAGAACCAAACACATGCAACACATAGACCACACAGTCAGAGTGTCAAACAGTCACAGCCCTTAAGGACAAACACAATGCCAGACACACTCGTCATTGGTGACTCCATAGTCAGACACACTGACGTCCCGCTCACCAGACTGAGTAAGGAGAAGGTCACAGTAAGCTGCCTGTCGGGCGCTAGAATCCGCCACATAACGCAAGCACTCAGGTCTCTCCACAGCAGGTACAAGTACGACTCAGTCATTGTCCACGCTGGTGTCAACGACCTGAGACGTACCTCCTTGGACTACATGAAAAGAGACATTGAGGAGCTCTCTGATTATGTAGCCCAAGCAGGTATGACCCTGACCTTGAGCAGTATCCTACCTTCACCTAGAATGATGCCACAATACAGTGATAAGATGATCAGCTTTAATAATTGGCTTAAATTCTGGTGTCATTCAAAGGGGATCCAATGTCTGTCTGCCTGGGATGACATGCTGGACAAGCCACGCTGCTTTGCAAGGGACAGCTTGCACCTGTCACCCCTCGGCTTCCGGATATTGGCAAAGGCTCTTGCCACCCCCATAGTGCCTTTTTTAGGCAAGGCTCAAATTCTAAACCTACCACCCTAGAACACAAAAAAGGAAAAAAACTAAGGGTAATGCTGCTCAATGTCAGAAGTCTCAATCTCAAGATGCACGCACTTGAGGCCCTTCTCAGTATGGAGAACATCGATGTCTGTGCTGAGACAGAAACCTGGTTCAAGGCTCCTGAGAGCACCCCAGCACTATCAGGTTTCACCTCATATCATGCGTTCCGCCGCCAAAGTCCGGACAACACCAAAAGGAGGGGGTGTCCATATTCATAAAGGACACCCACACCTCAAGGTTGGTGGCAACGCACGATGCATCGGAGACCATCCAGGTGCAATTAACCATAGGCAAGACTGCTCTGCAATTTGTAGCATGTTACAGGCCACCCTCTCAAACTCAGGAACCTCACATGGCCTTCCTGAAAACACTGGAGGGGATAAATGTATCTCCAAACACCATCATACTAGGTGACTTCAACTACCCTAATATAGACTGGGAACACTACTCAAGCCCAAACTCTCTAGCCTAAAGGTTCCTGGAGTTCATAAACTCAAATGCCATGGAACAACTAGTCACCATCCCCACAAGAGGAGAAAACATACTTGATCTCATCATCACAAACATGGGATCACAATGTTCAACATTGGAAGTATACCCCTCACTGGTGAGATCAGATCATAAACTAATCTCGCTGGAGGTCCTCATCCCGCCCCCACCTGAAATAAAAAAGACCACAGTGAAAAACTTCTCAAAAGCCGACTTCACACTTCTAAAAACTAGTGTGGTCTCCTTTAAGGCCCCTGAGCCAGTGGTAAACATTACTCAAACCGCTGAATCACTTACAAATGCCTTCTACCAGCACCTACAGGACTGCATGAATCAGGCAATCCCAAACAAAACTAAGACTCTTTGTACCAAGGGCAAGCGTCCAGTCTGGTGGACCCCAGCTATAAACAAGCTCTACAACAAAAGGAGGAAGCTACTACAAGATAGAGCAAAATCCTTGAAAGGTAAGACACCTTTGATCATTATAAGTAAAAAACTAAGAGCTCTCATAAAATCATCCAAGGCTAATTTTGAGAGAAAAATCACCAAGGACACAAAAGACAATCATAAGGCCTTCTTTAGCTATGTTAGAAACCTAGGAGGAAACTCCCAGATATGCTCAGAATTAGTCCAAAATGATGTGAAGATTACTGAACCTACACACATTGCCAACATACTGGCTGACAGGTTCAGTGCAAACTTCTCCCCCCCCAAAAGGAGAGATATCTATACCAGAGGATTGTAGCCCCCCCCAAACATCTCCAACGCCCAGGTGAGAACTGCTCTCTCCAAGGCAAAAAACACAGCATCCATGGGACCGGATGGTGTCCCCGGCTGTGTGCTCCATGAACTCAATGAGGAATTAAACCCGCAGTTAGGACAGCTGTTTAATCTTAGCATCACCTCAGGATACGTACCCAAGGTGTGGCGCACGGCGACTGTGGTCCCACTTCACAAGGGCAGTGCCTCCACCGACCCTGGAAATTACCGTCCCATTAGCTTGACAAGCCTTATCTGCAAAGCCATGGAGAGGATCATAATGGAACTCATAAATAAAGACATAGGGAACTTGCAGACTTTGGATCCAACCCAGTTTGGCTTTGTCAAAGGCAGATCATGCCTTTTAAACTTGGTTGACTTTTTTGAAACAGTCACCAAGGCCATTGATGAGGGAAAGGTAGTCCATACAGCCTACCTCGACCTGGCAAAGGCCTTCGACACAATACCCCACTCAGGTATCATCGAAAAACTCATCAGCTTGAATGTAAACCCATACATCACAAGATGGGTTGCAAACTGGCTAAGTGACAGAACCCACAGGGTCAGAGTTGCTGGAGCCATGTCAGACTCAAAGCCTGTCACAAGTGGTGTCCCACAAGGCTCAGTCCTGGGTCCACTCTTGTTCGGCATCTACTTTTCTGAAGTACAAGCAAACACAGGAGGGTTATGGCTGACAAAGTTTGCAGATGACTGCAAACTGGGCCATAGTCGAAAACACTTCTGACACAGATATCCTTCAGAAGGGCCTCACAGAAACGGATAACTGGTGCCAGAGCCATGGCCTAAAGTTAAACGCCAAGAAATGCATAGTCATACCCTTCGGGAAAAACAAGGTTACCCCTAGCTACCATATAGGTGGCAATCCACTGAGCACAGAAGAAGTCATCAGGGACCTGGGGACCCAGGTTGACACTAGCCTTTCGTTTGACACTCATGTTGCTAAAGTAGTCAGGAAAACCTTCTACATTGCCCACCTGATCATGAAGGGATTCACATCTAGATCAAGGAAGGTCATCGTCCCCCTGTACTCATCACTCATTAGACCTATGATTGAGTACAATGCCCCATTCGGAATGTATCTGACCCGACACCTGCAGCAGCTGGAAAGGCCCCAAAAGTTCCTCACCAAAAGGATAAAGGGTCTCAAAATATGTCTTATGCTGCCCGACTGAAAGAACTCCAGCTCTATTCAGTCTCATACCGCTTGCTCAGAGGTGACCTGTGCCTGACATATAAGGCCATGTCAAACCCAGATTTGATGAATATGCTTCACCTCAAAAAATCTAGATCCTCAGAACCACAAGGGCGGAGACTTAAACCTTGACACGGTTATTAATAGGACGTGCTGGAGGGACAGATTCATCACCCAGAGACTCCCTATGCTGTGGAACAAAATCCCGGTACATGTGAGGCAGAGCACCTCGCTGGCCTTGTTCAAGAGGAATCTTGACCAATGGATGGGAGATCGCAAATATACCCCAGGGATTACTTCAGTGTCACTGCTTGACAGAGGCACAGCAAAATAATAGGCATAGTTTTATTCAAACTAAAGGGGTGGAGAAAGCCACATATCTATGGGCTAGGCTTATAAAAGCCCTTGGGCAGATAGCCTAGTATGAACCTATGAACCTATAAACCTATGAAACATCATTTTTAAGGGTAGACAAAGACAGAAAATCTGCAGAATAAAAGGGAGACTGTAATGGCAGACATAGAATCTAAAAACAACTTTAGCTTAGAGGAAGTCATGAAAACTATAATAACACATTATAAAATGAGGTTTACAACATTTCATACAAAGAACAAGGGCTTTCAATCATTCAGTTGTGCTTTTAAGCTTTGGTGATCACGTACTTAGAATGCAATGGTCAGAAAGTGGGATTTCTTCTATAATTTTCTAAACACTGCTAAATATAATGCACGTGTATGCAGTTACCTGAGAAGTCTATTCTGACATATATTAATTAACCAGCTTCCTTTTCATTTTCTGCAGCAATGCCATGTATATTTGTGGTGCTGTTACAAGTGGGTGAGCCTGTCACAAGTGCACGGCTCAGCTGCAATTTTTCACACTTTAAACCACAGGCAAACAGCTTTCTTTATGGCACAGTTTCAGCTCTGTTTTGCATAAAGAGCTGTAGACCAAAATCATGCATCTCCTTCACTATTTCTTTTTTTATAAAAAAAAAAGTATGCTATTTTTAAAACCCTGCTTCTACTGGGGCATATACATTAAAGATTTACAACATAGTTCAGGGTGTCACAGAGCAATTAGTCTCATGATGAAAAAATACATTACACTAATGTTAAGGCTGGTAATTATCATCATTTTAACATTAGCATAAGCCAGTGAACTGAACCAACTCAACAGAAACTGACAACAGCTGATAACATATGTTTTCTGATTGCAGTTAAACTAGGGACACAGTTATTGACCTTTTATTTCCATCTCTTACTGTAAAACACAGATCTGTATAGCATTTTAATTGCTAATATTACATACAAGTAACATTCATGGCATGGTCTGGCTTGTCCTTTTGATATGTATCTACATATATAGTTTAGCAGTAGCCACATATTAAAAGTCTAGCATCTTATTCCCTTGGCATTCTGTGCTGTTTCTGTAAACAAAGCACTATGGCCTGGCCATTTTTTAATTTTAAATTACTACTTCATGTACATTTCATGTGGAGACAGACTAATACATTCTGATTAACAAAACCATCCCCTCCCCCCACAGTTGCAACTAATCATCTAGTGCATTTAGCTTTATTGGGATCTCTTTTCCCATTACATGTTATGGTGGACAGCACTTGGCATTATTGCCTGGCAGACCTTATTTCTTCAGTTTGACTTTTGGCTGGGGTATCTTCTGTGTAGAGTCAGCACATAAGTTGAGGATTCTTATGTTTATTTTTTGAGTGCTCTGGTCTCCTTCTACATCCCAAAGATATACTATAGGTGAGCTGACAATTCTTCAACTTGCCCATAGGTTACTTTGCCATGTGTGTGTGTGTGTGTGTGTGTGTGTGTGTGTGTGTGTGTGTGTGTGTGTGTGTGTGTGTGTGTGTGTGTGTGTGTGTGTGTGTGTGTGTGTGTGTGTGTGTGCATGTCTGCTGTGTGTGTGCTTGTGTTTCCTGTGATACGCTGGTACACCATTCTGGATGAGTTTCTTTGTCTTATACCTACTAAGTACTGAATTAGACAGCAGCCCCCTTCTGAGTTAGGCTGCAGCTCCCTCTCTAGTGACCCTGAATTGGATTAAGATAGTAACTAGACAATAAATGTATAAATGATTTAAAGTATATCTATCTATCTATATATATATATATTTATATATATATATATATATATATATATATATATATATATATATATATATTTTTTTTTGCAACTGCTTGAAGCTGGTAAGTTTCATGGCTTGTTTTAGGTATGCTGGGATGGTGCCCAGAGTTCAGATCCATAATAATAGTATAGTGAGGTGCCTGCTGATTAGACTTTGCTTTCTTAACTAAGGACTTATTTGATGAGTGCAGGTTACTAATAGGAGAGTAGTGCTGAAGGGTATCTTTTACTGCTGGTACATGCACAAGATTTTGTACAGTAATATGTTCTGAGTATGTTAAACAGTTGGGTAACTGAAGCTAATTTAGTTACTTCAAGGCTCTGCAATGATGGGTTGATAAGTCCTACAGGTATATTTGGCATATAATTTCGCTTAGCTTTAAGTGTAGTATTTAGGTTTGTAACAATAAGAGAGGCATATAGTAGGAATAAATGAAGGTTCAGTTTGTCTTGTATTTGGCTCTGCAGAAGGAGCTAAGTTTCTGGTGTGTGTTGGTTTAACGGCTTGCAGTATATATTGGCAGCATTTAAAGTTAAATTGTCATCTAGGATGCCCAGAAGTTCTTTTGGGTTATGGTTTCAATTTTTATGTGTTAAATAGGCTAATTTAAAAGACTGTGTTTCATGTTGGTGCTGTTTATCACTGAAAAGCATAAGATTTGTTTTTTTAAGGATTTAAAAGTAGATTTGCATCCTTTAGTAAAGATTCAATGGCAGTAAACGAATGTTGGGTGATGTCCTGAAATGCTGGCAGGTTAAGGGCTACACATATAAGGGTTAAGTCATCAGCATATTGAACTATACAGTTCTCTGCCTCTTAGCACAATAAATCTGGACAATGCCTAAAATATTGGGGGGACAAAATCTGAAAAATAGGGACAAATTTTTAAATATTGCTCTTACAAACTTTAGAAAGTTGGTAGAATAACAGGATTTGTGTTAGCATGCATTTTTGAAGGATATAAAGTCTGAAACTCAAACGTATGCCATTATGTATTGACCTCAATCCTCAGTGATCTGCCAGAAAACCGCACGTTTTATGAGGAACAGACCAAAAATATGAGGCAAAAATCTGGACATTCTGAGAAAATCAGGACGGTTAAGTGGTATGCTATCTATATCTATATATCTATGTCTGTATATATATATATATATATATATATATATATATATATATATATATATATATATATATATATATATATATATATATATATAGTATAACACCTACTCATTCTCAGAGAGTTAAACTTAAAACCTTTCTAGGTGCTTCTGCATGTCATGTCTCTGGATTCTTAATTGACCTGAAACTCCTCTAACTTGTAAAAGAACAAACTAGACTCAATACCACCTCAAATCAAAATCCCCTTTTGAACTCATAATCACCTAATACCTAGCTAATATATTTTCTATAGCCACCCACCCACCAACTCACATTCATTGACTGCTGTCTCATAACATTCAGCATTCACAACTTTATTATTAGGTATCCACTAAACTTACCTTATTCAGGCTAAAATCCCCTAACAATATCCCTAGACTCATATCTGATTTTTAAACTGGACTCATATTTTCGCCTACAGTGATGCTAATTCAATTGCACATCACCTATCCCAACTTCTGCTTTCGTTCCAGAATTCCTACTTCCAAGTTACTAGGCTTTTTGAAAGCAACACATTTAAATGGCTTACTAAATAACTAACTGCCCTCATACAACTACTAATGACTTCAGGCTACTGTGGGAAACAAATGTCATGCCAGGAATATAGACATCAATACAACTCCTTGAATAACTTATGGATAACATAATCAAATAAGCAATATGTAGATACAAAGCCAAATCCCTTACTAAAAAACACACCACATTTATACATTTCTCACAACAGTTCTGATTGGAGGTTAACAATCTAATAAGCAGGGTAGCCCCTAGGGAAACTTTCACACTAGACACCAAACCATGTTTGAGTGGCAGCCTCTTATTTTCTGACTTCATCAAAGAATTCAGCTCCCTTCCACCTCTACAATCTACTCTCCCAACTATCCTTCTTGTGGTCCCCTATGCAACCATACCTCTCAACCGCTTAGCACAAATAATCTGGACAGTAGAGAAATATGTATGCACCAGAGTATATACCATTCTTCTACTTTACTAAGACCATCACTAGTAAAACAAATCCTCTTGATTCTAAGACAGGCTTAAATATTGTCTGCCCATGGCTCCTATATCTCTGTAGAGATTCTAAGGGAGCTGCCGTAAACAAACCCTACAACAGAAGGAAGAAACTGTTGCAAAAGAGAGTAAAATCCCATGAGTGGAGGAGCTCCCTGGTCAGTCTCAGCAAAAAGCTGAGATCCCTTATAAGATCCTCCAAAGCTAGCTACAAAAACAAAATCACCACTGATTCTAAGGACAACCACAAAGCATTCTATAGCTATGGCAAGAATCTCAATGGCAACACCCAGATCTGCTCTGTGTTGCAGCACAACGGCATGAAAATTACAGAACCAACTGATATTGCCAACATCTTGGCAGATAGGTTCAGTGCTAACTTTACCCCCCTCTCACCCCTTAAAGAGCCCATATCTATACAGGAAGAATGGGGAAACTCTGTAATCACATCTATGAAGGTAAACGCTGCACTCTCTAAAACCAAAAACACAGCATTCATGGGACCGGACAACATTCTAGGCTGCGTCTTACATGAACTTCAGAATGAACTGGCTCCCAACCTAAGCACCATGTTCAACCATAGTCTCATGTCAGGCTTTGTGCCCAATAAATGTCGCACAGCAACAATTATCCCACTCCACAAAGGGGGAGCCACCACTGTTCCTGGGAACTATCTCCCTATAGCCTGACAAGCCTGGTCTGGAAGGCCATGGAACGTATCATCATAGAACTCATAAACAAAGACATTGGTAACCTGCAAACTCTGGATCCCACCCAGTTCAGGTTTGTGAAAGGCAGCTCATGCCTCCTGAACCTGATTGACTTCTTTGAGGCAGTCACCAAAGCCATAGATGAGGGTAAGGTGGTTCACATAGCCTATCTTGACCTCGCCAAGGCTTTTGACACCATCCCCCATTCTGGAATTATAGCTAAACTCAATAAACTAGGTATAAATCCCTATGTCACAAGATGGGTTGGCAACTGGCTCACTGACAGAACCCACACTGTAAAAGTTGCAGACTCCAAATCTGACTTCAAATCAGTGACAAGTGGAGTACCACAGGGTTCAGTCCTGGGACCTCTCCTGTTTGGTATCTACTTCTCTGAAGTACAGGCTAACACAGAAGGCCTCTGGCTAATGAAGTTTGCAGATGACTGCAAACTAGGAGCCATAGTCATATCCCTAAATGATGTGGACATCCTACAGAAGGGCCTCACTGAAACAGATGCCTGGTGTCAGAGGCATGGCCTCAAGCTCAATGCCAAAAAGTGCATTGTCATCCCCTTAGGTAAAAACTCTGTATCCATGAACTACCACATAAACGGCAGTCTACTTAATGCCGAATGTGTGATAAGAGACCTTGGGACCCAGGTGGACAGTAGTCTCTCCTTTGATTAATCAAATCATCACAGTAGTCAGAAAATCCTTCTATGTGGTACACCTCATCACAAAAGGGTTCTCATCCAGGAAAAAATAGGTAATTGTTCCCATCTACTCGGCACTCATTAGACCCATTATAGAGTACAATGCCCCTTTTGGACTGTATCTCACAAGACATCTGCAGCAGCTGGAAAGGCCACAGAAGTACCTCACAAAGAGGATTACTGGCCTCAAACAGATGTCCTACACTGACCGTCTCAAAAAACTCTAGCTTTACTCTGTAGCATATCGCCTACTTCAAGGTGATCTCTGTCTAACATATAAAGCTATGTCAAACCCAGAGCTGTTGGACATGCTGCACCTAAAGAAATCCCAATCCCTCCAAGCTAGGGACCTAACCCTTGTCACCACAATAAACATGACATGCTGGAGGGATAGATTCCTGTCCCAGAGACTTCCTATACTCTGGAACAAGCTACCCATCTATGTCAAGCAAAGTTCCTCATTAGCACTCTTCAAGAAAAATCTTGATGGGTGGATGGGAAATAGGAAATACACCCTGGGGATAATTTCTGTGGCTCTGCTCAAAAGGGGCACAGGAAATTAACTTTCTTGGGTGGTGTAAGCCAGGGAACCTTATTGGCTAGGCTTACTTAGGCCCTTGGGTCGATAGGTTAGTACCTACCTATGAACCTATGAATATTGCCTCATTTCAAATACCATGCTTGAAAGTTTGTTGTAGTCAGTCTACTTCCAAAGGAACCCAAACCCTCCACAACCACTCACCTCTAACCAATTTCTATACTTCCTGCTCTAAGCAAGATTCTTGAGATACACATGGAATGAGTTCACCACCTTCTAAAGTGCCATCTCATCGCCCATAAACAGTACAGATTCTGGTCAGGCAGGAGTACTATGACTGCACTATGGACCCTGACAGATGAGATCCTCACCATAATGGGTAAAGGTAACCTAACAAGTGCACTCTTCACTGATCTAACTAGGGCCTTTGACATGATGGAAAACTCCACTCTTTTATTGTGCATGATTTGTTTTTGTTTTTTTCTCCCCCCTCATCCTTTCCTTCATTGTTACCAGCCTGGCCCACATGCCCAACCCATGCAGGGTCTACCAGCCCCTCCATGCTCTCCAGGACTATTTATGGTAAACTGCTGGGGTTGATTATGGATCCCAGGCAATGGGGTTCAGCAAGTCTGTGTTTTTGTCCAAGAGGACTTATTGGCCTACCCTGTATCCCCCCTTCCCTTGTGGCAAAGTGGTACTAACCTGAGTGAGGTGTGTAATGTGAGGATCCGTGGCATATCATCCCACCTAAGCAACAGTTCAGTCAGCCTCTCTGCCCCCTCTGAACATTCATCCTCTGGTGATGTTCCTGGTATCCATTAGGAATCATTGTCAGAAGAAGTCTATGTATCACTCTTCCCTCAAGGATGGGTATGCCCATCTCTCCATGCCACTCTGTCAGTTGCCCAAGACATTAATTGAACCTTCCTGGGTCATAGTCAAGGCTTTATTCCTCTACACCACCAGATCAGCCTTATCCCACATGAGTGATGTTGCTGTTAGACCACAGACCACTGAATGGACCTTTTTAACAAGCTGAACTTCATCTCCTCCCTCCTCCCTGTCACCAGAAGTTACCCCTCGTCTTTTCTTAATTTTTGTAAACAAGCTTTCATTTGGCATAGTGACATCCATCCAAACCCAAGTCCTCAAACACACACCTGCCCCACAAAAAACACATTTGGCTCCATTCTCTACTCAAAAGGCACACACAGGCTTAATACTCAGTACGAACCATAGAAGCATATGCAACAAAATACCATATTTACAAGCAGACATTGCCCAATCTGTGGCACGCAGACCAATGTCTACATGCAAACTATACAAACATGCAGACACTGCCCAATCTGGAGCATGTAGACCAATGTCTAGATGTATACCATACAAAAATGCAGACATTGCCCAATCAGGGGAGTGCAGACCAATGCCTACATGTATACCATACACACAGGCAGACACTGCTCAATCTGGGGAGCACAGACCAATGTCTACATGTATACCATACAAACACGCAGACATTGCCCAATCTGGGAAGCGCAGACCAATGTCTACATGTACACCATACAAACATGCAGACATTGCCCAATCTGGAAAGCGCAGATCAATGTCTACATGTATACCATACAAACACCCAGACATTGCCCAGTCTGGGTCATACAGACCAACGTCTACATGTATACCATACAAACATGCAGACATTTCCCAATCTGGGGCGTGCAGACCAAGGTCTACATGTATACCATACAAACGCACAGACATTGCTCAATCTGGGGAGCGTAGACCAATGTCTACATGTATACCATAAAACAAGCAGACATTGCCCAATCTGGGGCGCACAGAACAATGTCTACATGTATACCATACAAGCACACAGACATTGCCCAATCTGGGGAGCGAAGACCAATGTCTACATGTATGCCATACAAACACCCAGACATTGCCCAATCTGGGGAGCGCAGACCAATGTCTACATGTATACCATACAAACACGCAGACATTGCCCAATCTGGGAAGCGCAGACCAGTGTCTACATGTATACCATGCAAGCATGCAGACATTGCCCAATCTGGGGAGTGCAGACCAATGTCTACATGTATATCATACAAGCACACAGACATTGCCCAATCTGGGGAGTGCAGACCAATTTCTACATGTATACCATACAAACACCCAGCCATTGCCCAATCTGGAGCGCACAGACCAGTGTCTACATGTATACCATACAAACACGCAGGCATTGCCCAATCTGGGGCACGCAGACCAAGGTCTACATGTATACCATAGAAACACGCAGACATTGCGCAATCTAAGGAGCACAGACCAATGTCGACATGTATACCATACAAGCATGCAGACATTGCCCAATCTGGGGTGTGCAGACCAAGGTCTACATGTATACCATATGAACATGCAGACATTGCCCAATCTGGGGACCGCAGACCAATGTCTACATGCATACCATACAAACACCCAGACATTGCCCAGTCTGGGGCACATACACCAATGTCTACATGTATACCATACAAACAAGCAGACATTGCCCAGTCTAGGGCATGCAGACCAAGGACTACATGTATAACATACAAACACACAGACATTGCTCAACCAGGGGAACGCAGACCAATTTCTACATGTATACCATACAAACACCCAGACATTGCCCAATCTGGGGAGCGCAGACCAATGTCTACATGTATACCATAAAATAAGCAGACATTGCCCAATCTGGGGAGAGCAGACCAATGTCTACATGTATGCCATACAAACAGACAGACATTGCAAAATCTGGGGAGCACAGACCAATGTCTACATGTATGCCATACAAACACGCAGACATTGCCCAATCTGGGAGTGCAGACCAATGTCTACATGTATGCCATACAAGCATGCAGACATTGCCTAATCTGGGGAGTGCAGACAATGTCTACATGTATACCATACAGGCACACAGACATTGCCCAATCTGGGGAGTGCAGACCAATTTCTACATGTATACCATACAAACACCCAGACACTGCCCAATCTGGGGTGTGCAGACCAATGTCTACATGCATACCATACAAACACACAGACATTGCCCAATCTGGGGCATGGAGACTAAGGTCTACATGTATACCATACAAACACATAGACATTGCCCAATCTGGGGAGCGCAGAACAATGTCTACATGTATACCATACAAGCATGCAGACATTGCCCAATCTGGGGAGCGTAGACCAATGTCTACATGTACACTATACAAAAATGCAAACATTGCCCAGTCTGGGGTGTGCAGACCAAGGTCTACATGTATACCATATGAACACACAGACATTGCCCAATCTGGGGCATGCAGACCAATGTCTACATGTATACCATATGAACACGCAGACATTGCCTAATCTGGGGAGCACAGACCAATGTCTACATGTATACCATACAAACCCGCAGACATTGCCCTATCTGGGAAGTGCAGACCAATGTCTACATGTATACCATACAAGTATGCAGACATTGCCCAATCTCAGGAATGCAGACCAATGTCTACATGTATACCATACAAGCACGCAGACATTGCCCAATCTGGGAAGTGCAGATCAATGTCTACATGTATACCATACAAACACCCAGACATTGCCCAGTCTGGGGCACACAGACCAATGTCTACATGTATACCATACAAACAAGCAGACATTGCCCAATCTGGGGAGCGCAGACCAATGTCTACATGTATACCATACAAACACCCAGACATTGCCAAAACTGGGGCGCGCAGATGAATGTCTACATGTATACCATACAAGCATGCAGACATTGCCCAATCTGGGGAGCGCAGACCAATGTCTACATGTATAGCATACTAACACCCAGACATTTCCCAATCTGGGGAGTGCAGACCAATGTCTACATGTATACCATACAAACAGGCAGACATTGCCAAATCTGTGGAGCACAGACCAATGTCTACATGTATGCCATACAAACCCGCAGACATTGCCCAATCTGGGAAGCGCAGACCAATGTCTACATTTATACCATACAAGCATGCAGACATTGCCTAATCTGGGAGTGCAGACCAATGTCTAGATGTATACCATACAGGCACACAGACATTGCCCAATCTGGGGAGCGCAGACCAATTTCTACATGTATACCATACAAACATGCAGACATTGCCCAATCTGGGGTGCGCGGATCAATGTCTACATGTGTACCATACAAACACCCAGACATTGCCCAGTCTGGGGCACACAGACCAATGTCTACATGTATACCATGCAAACAAGCAGACATTGCCCAATCTGGGGCGTGCAGACCAAGGTCTACATGTATACCATGCAAACACACAGACATTGCTCAATCTAGGGAGCATAGACCAATTTCTACATGTATACCATACAAACACCCAGACATTGCCCAATCTGGAGAGTGCAGACCATTGTCTACATGTATACCATAAAACAAGCAGACATTGCCCAATCTGGGGCCCACAGATGACTGTCTACATGTATACCATACAAGCACGCAGACATTGCCCAATCTGGGGAGTGCAGACCAATGTCTACATGTATACCATACAAACACACAGACATTGCCCATTTTGGGGAGTGCAGACCAATGTCTACATGTATACCATACAAACAGGCAGACATTGCCAAATCTGGGGAGCACAGACCAATGTCTACATGTATGCCATACAAACATGCAGACATTGCCCAATCTGGGAAGTGCAGACCAATGTCTACATGTATACCATACAAGCATGCAGACATTGCCTAATCTGGGGAGTGCAGACCAATGTCTACATGTATATCATACAGGCACACAGACATTGCCCAATCTGGGGAGCACAGACCAATTTCTCCATGTATACCATACAAACACCCAGACATTGCCCAATCTGGGGAGCGCAGACCAATGTCTACATGTACACCATAAAACAAGCAGACATTGCCCAATCTGGGGCGCGCAGACGAATGTCTACATGTATACCATACAAGCATGCAGATATTGCCCAATCTGGGGAGCGCAGACCAATGTCTACATGTATACCATACTAACACCCAGACATTGCCCAATCTGGGGAGTGCAGACCAATGTTTGCATGTATACCATACAAACAGACAGACGTTGTCAAATCTGGGGAGCACAGACCAATATCTACATGTATGCCATACAAACACACAGACATTGTCTAATCTGGGAAGCGCAGACCAATGTCTACATGTATACCATACAAGCATGCAAACATTGCCTAATCTGGGGAGTGCAGACCAATGTCTACATGTATACCATACAGGCATGCAGACATTGCCCAATTTGGGGAGCGCAGACCAATTTCTACATGTATACCATACAAACACCCAGACATTGCCCAATCTGGGGCATGCAGTCCAATGTCTACATGTATACCATACAAACACGCAGACATTGCCCAATCTGGTGCACGCAGACCAAGGTGTACATGTATATCATACAAACACACAGACATTGCCCAATCTGGGGAGCGCAGACCAATGTCTACATGCATACCATACAAGCACGCAGACATTGCCCAATCTGGGGAGTGCAGACCAATGTCTACATGTATACCATACAGGCACACAGACATTGCCCAATCTGGGGAGCACAGACCAATTTCTACATGTATACCCTACAAACACCCATACATTGCCCGATCTGGGGTGTGCAGACCAATGTCTACATGTATACCATACAAACACGCAGACATTGCCCAATATGGGGCATGCAGACCAAGGTCTACATGTATACCATACAAACACGCAGACATTGCCCAATCTGGGGAGCGCAGACCAATGTCTACATATATACTATACAAGCACGCAGACATTGTCCAATCTGTGGAGCACAGACCAATGTCTACATGTATACCATACAAACATGCAGACATTGCCCAATCTGGGGAGCGCAGACCAATGTCTACATGTATACTATACAAGCACGCAGACATTGTCCAATCTGTGGAGCACAGACCAATGTCTACATGTATACCATACAAACATGCAGACATTGCCCAATCTGGGGTGCGCAGACCAAGGTCTACATGTATACCATACGAACACAAAGACATTGCCCAATCTGGGGTGCGCAGACCAAGGTCTACATGTATACCATATGAACAATCAGACATTGCCAAATCTGGGGAGAGCAGACCAATGTCTACATGAATACCATACAAACACCCAGACATTGCCCAATCTGGGGCGTGCAGACCAATGTCTACATGTATATCATACAAGCACACAGACATTGCCCAATCTGGGAAGCGCAGACCAATGTCTACATGTATACCATAAAACAAGCAGACATTGCCCAATCTGGGGCCCGCAGACGAAT
Source organism: Protopterus annectens (assembly GCF_019279795.1). Classification (NCBI taxonomy): domain Eukaryota; kingdom Metazoa; phylum Chordata; order Ceratodontiformes; family Protopteridae; genus Protopterus; species Protopterus annectens. The sequence goes on from NC_056739.1 coordinate 175,696,790, forward strand.
GTCTACATGTATACCATACAAGCATGCAGACACTGCCCAATCTGGGGAGCACAGACCAATGTCTACATGTATACCATACAAACACACAGACATTGCGCAATCTGGGGAGTGCAGACCAATGTCTACATGTATACCATACAAACAGGCAGACATTGCCAAATCTGGGGAGCACAGACCAATGTCTACATGTATGCCATACAAGCACACAGACATTGCCCAATCTGGGGAGCGCAGACCAGTGTCTACATGTATACCATACAAGCACGCAGACATTGCCCAATCTGGGGAGTGCAGACCAATGTCTACATGTATACCATACAGGTACACAGACATCACCCAATCTGGGGAGCGCAGACCAATTTCTACATGTATACCATACAAACACCCAGACATTGCCCAATCTGGGGTGTGCAGACCAATGTCTACATGTATACCATACAAACACGCAGACATTGCCCAATCTGGGGCACGCATACCAAGGTCTACATGTATACCATACAAACACGCAGACATTGCCCAATCTGGGGAGCGCAGACCAATGTCTATATGTATACCATACAAGCACGCAGACATTGCCCAATCTGTGGAGCGTAGACCAATGTCTACATGTATACCATACAAACATGCAGACATTGCCCAATCTGGGGAGCGCAGACCAATGTCTACATGTATACCATACAAACACCTAGACATCGCCCAATCTGAGGCACACAGACTAATGTCTACATGTATACCATGCAAACAAGCAGACATTGCCCAATCTGGGGTGCACAGAGCAAGGTCTACATGTACACCATACTAACACGCAGACATTGTCCAATCTGAGGCATCCAGACCAAGGTCTACATGTATACCATACAAACACACAGACATTGCCCTATGCTCCCCAGATATATTAGTAACTACAGAAACCTGACTAAAACCAGGCATAAAAGATGAAAAAATTCTCCAACTAGGGTGTAACAGCCTAAGGCTGGGTAGAAAAAAATCAACAATGCTGGAGAATAGCCGTTTTTTTACAGAAATGACCTTGTAATGCCTCCACTCCCGAAACCCATTTCCCAATTTAATGCAGCAGAAAATTCATCTGTCAGTTAAAGCCAAACAGTAAAAAGAACATTTGTATAACAGTCCCACAAATTTCCCACAGTAACAATATTAACACTGCCAAAGAAATCCTGTGCATGCCTCTCTACTTCTTAGAGCGAGATATCTGGGCAAAGCCACAAATAATGGGGGACAAAGGCCCAAAAATAGGGACACTTTATAAATATTGCTCTTACAAGCTTAGAAAGTTGCTAGACTATCAGGTTTTGCATTAGCCTGAATTTTCTGATAAAGTGTGACTCTGAAATGTCTGACATTATTTGTTTTACTTTAGTTCTCAATGACTTGCCAGTGATTTGTCAGAATATCACAATTTTAGGAGAAACAGACCAAAAATATAAGGCAAAAATGTGGACATTCTGCAAAAATCTGGACAGCTGAGAGGTATGAAATTCTGTGTTGGATATCCACCATCACATGACATGAAATAATCATAATGGGAGACCTCACCACTGACTGGCAACTAATATGTCCAGGTACACCCACCTACATAATAAACTTATATGATTTCACTCACCTCATCAGTGTCCTAGCTAGACTTAAAAAAACAGTAGTGTATCTACAGAGGATTGGACTAGATTCTCACTTGTTTCCAAACAATATAACAAGCAGTGGTTGCCTACCAGACACCATCAGTGACCATCTTCCTACCTTTGCTCTAAGGCAGCAAACCAGTACCCACATACATACATGCACAATATAAGCAGATGTGAAACCTTAGTAAATTCCAAATGCAATCTTTTATTTTCAGTCTTCAGATATGTAACTGGGATACTCTAAAAACTGCCTCTAGTGGAAGCAGTCTCAAAATTTAACAAAACAGTTATAAATAAATTAAATGACCTGGCACCTATTAGAAAGTACAGTTTTGTACCTATCATAAATGTAGATGTTCAAGTGGTTATGCTGCTGCAGTCATCACACTTGGGTTATCCTGCCATCAGGCGGTCCCGCAGTCGGCCTGAATTCCAAAGCCTTGGTCCGGCGTCGGTTGTTGTCACTTCTTCCCTGATGTCAGTGCAGCAGGGGTATAAAAGAGGCAGCCGATGCCATTTTCTTTAGTTTTTCTTGCCCCAGATGTCAGGTGCCCCAAACTAAGAAGGCAAAATAAGAAGCTTGCAAAACATACCTTAGTGCAAAACAATGGTACTAGTTGTAAGCAAATACACCATATAGACATGCATCCCAAAGGTTGAAGTACATGGAGGTATAAGAAAAGCCTTGTTAGGCAGAGGGGATGGAGGGAGGATAACCTGGACTGCAGCAGCATAACCACTCGAACATCTACATTTATGGTAGGTACAAAACTGTACTATGTTCATCGTGCTATGCTGCTGCAGTCATCACACTTGGGTAGAGTCCCAAAGCTATGGTTGGGTGGTAGGAGCTAAACTGGGTTAGGTGCAGCTAAGATGCCCTGCAGAACTGCAGTGGCAAACCCAGCTCTGGTTTTTGAGTACAGAGGAAGGTGGTAATGCTTGGTGAAGGTGTGCACTGAATTCCAGGTAGCTGCCTCCAGAATGTCCTTTGTTGGGACTCCTCGGAGGAAGGCTGCTGAGGTTGCTGTAGCCCTGGTAGAGTGAGACCTAATACTAGCAGGCACTGCTTTCCTGTGGTGTGAGTAGCAAAAGCGGATGCAATGTGCTATCCATTTGGAGATGGTCTGTTTTGAAATAGCCTTTCCTTCTGAGCCTGGTGCATAGGATACAAGGAGTTGGTCAGATTTTCTGAAGGCCTTTGTCTTGTCCAAATAGTAACGTAACTGTCTGTGAATGTCCAAAGAGTGAAGGAGTCTTTCTCCTTTATTCTGTGGGTGTGGAAAAAGGTCGGCAAGTGTATGGTCTGATTGAGAGCCACACTGGATACTACCTTTGGCATGAAGGAAGGGTTGGTGCATAAAGATACTCTGTCCTGATGGAATATGATGAAAGGTTCCACTGCCATAAGTGCCTGCAGTTCTGAGACTCTGCATGCTGAGGTGATAGCCAGCAGCAGGGCTGTCTTCCATGACAAGTATTGAAGCTCTGCTGAAAAGGCTGGTTCAAAAGGAGGAAGTGTTAACTTTTCCAGAACAAAATTTAGATCCCAAGTTGGAGTTGGTGGTTTTCTGGGGGGTCTTATATTTTTTGCCCCTCTGAGAAACTGCCTTAGCAAAGGATGAGAGAAAATTGGAGGAACTGTATCATATTGAGCTGAAATGGCTGAAGCATGGATCTTTATGGATGAGAAAGAAAGGCCTTTGTGTAGCATCTCAGTTAGATATTGGAGTATGTGCGGAATATTTGGGATGCCAGGATTTAAGTTTCTGGCCTGGCTCCATACACAAAATCTTTTCCATTTGTCTGAGTAAGTTTTTCTGGTGCTGGGCCTTCTGGCCTCCAAAATGACATTCTGGACGTCCTTTGAGAGAAGTGTTGTTTGATAATTTAAGGTATTTTCCATGCAGCTAGATTTAAGGTCCTTAGCTGACTGTGAAGGATCTGAGACTTTTGTTGGGTTAACAGCAGAGGGAATTGAGGTAAGATCCATGGAGGGCTGCAAGTCAAGTTTTGTAGTAGTGGGTACCAGTGTTGACGTGGCCAGTCCGGAGCAATGAGGATCATCTGTGGTCTCTCTGATCTGGCTTTCAGTAATGCCTGGGTCAGTAGAGGCAGAGGTGGGAAGGCGTAGACTGACAATGCTGTCCAACTGAATGATAGGGCATCCACTTTCCAGGCCAGGGGATGATAAGTCCTTGTGCAAAATTTTTGTAGCTGGCAATTGGTGGTTGAGGCAAACAGATCTATGTCTGGTGGTCCCCACCTTTGAGTTATCATTGAGAATACTTGTGGGTGTAGTCTCCACTCATGAGGGTCTGTCAAATTTCTGCTTAATTTGTCTGCCAAAATGTTTTCTTTTCCTGGCAGGAATTGTGCTTGCAGTTGTACTTGGTAAGTTAATGCTGTGTTCCACAAGTCCATTGCCTGTCTGCATAGTGGGTAGGAGTGAGTTCCTCCTTGTTTGTTTATGTACCACATAACTGTGGTGTTGTCCGTCCTTATTAGAAGTTGTCCTGGATGCAAAAGGCTCTTGAAGGCTGTTAGTGCATTTTTTACAGCTAGCATCTCCTTTTGATTGATGTGTAGTTGCCTTTGGTTTGCAGACCATTTGCCCTGTATGCATTGTCCTGCCATGTGTGCACCCCAGGCGTAGTCTGATGAATCTGTTGTCAAGGTTTGGTTTGGTGGAGGTGAGACAAAAGGAAGGCCCTTGTTTGCTTGGCATGCTTGAGCCCACCATAGAAACTCTTTTTGAAGGCAGGGAATGAGAGTTATAGTTGCTTCGAGGCTGTGTCTGTGTTGGGACCATACACTTTTTAGGTACCATTGTAGTTTTCTCATATGCAGCCTTGCATATGCAATTAGTTGAATGCAGGATGCCATGTACCCCAATGCCTGCAGGAATTTCCTTGCAGTGAGCTGGGTAGAAGTTGCCATCTTTTTGAAGTACTGAGCCAGTTGTTTTTGCTTGTCTGGCGTGATGTAAGCCATCTGGGACGTTGTATTCAAGCTGGCACCCAAGAAAATTATTTCTTGTGAGAGTATTAGTTTTGACTTATTTTTGTTTACTGTGTACCCTAGGCAACTTAGCAACTTTGTTACAAATGCCAGATGCTGTAGTAGGATGTCTTTGCTGTCCGCTTGGATCAGGCAGTCATCCAGATATGGATACATTTGTATTCCTTGCTGTCTGCAGTATGCAATTACTGATGCCAGGCATTTTGTGAATACTCTGGGTGCAGTAGATAAGCCAAAGGGCAATGCAGAGAATTGATAATGCGTTGTGCCTGCCAAAAATTTGAGGTATCTTCTGCAATCTTGTCTGATAGGGACATGCAGGTATGCCTCTTGGAGGTCCAACGTTACCAGCCAAGACTCCTTGCCCAGCATGGGAAGAAGCTGCTGTAGTGTGAGAATTTTGAAATTGGGAATGTCCAGGTATGTGTTTAGAATTGAAAGGTCTAAGATGGGTCTCCAGGCTTTGTCCTTTCTTGGTACTAGAAACAGTCTTGAGTAAAATCCTTGACCTTGCTCTTTTGCAGGTACCTTTTGAATTGCTTTCATGTTCATGAGAGCTGAAATTTGCTTTTGTGCCTCTGCCCATTGGTTTGTTGGCAGATTTGGCATGCCTCTCATCCGTGGTAAAGTGTGAAAATGAAATCTGTAGCCTCGGGTAATAATATCCAGAACCCATTTGTCCTTTGTTATGATGTGCCAGTTTTGTGGGAAAAGAGCCAGTTTTCCTCCTAGAGGTGCTGCCTGGGCAATTTTGCTTGGCAGGTGAAGAGGAAAGTCATTGAGTTTGTTTGCTGAAGGGTTGAGATCTATCGTCTCCCCCTCTTTTTGTTGCTTGCCATTGTCTAGGCCTGAAGGTACCTTGTGCCTGGCCTCTGCCCCTAGGGCATCTGTACCTGCCCCTTTGGGGTCTGTCTGAAGCAGGAAAGGACCAGTTTTTTGAGGGCCAGTTTCTGCTGAAGCGAAGAGGTTGTACCTGTAAAAGATCTTTAACTGTTTGCATTGATTTTGTCGTTTCTTCCATTTTCTTTAAAACTTCCTCTGCTTTGACACCAAATAATGCATCCTTTTGCAGTGGAGCATCCAGTAACTTTGCTTTGACAGGTTCTGGTAAGGTCTGCTCTTTTAGCCAAGCATGTCTACGTATTACAGACCCTGTGACTGCTGCTCTACATGAGGCCTCCAAAGAATCAAAACCACACTGCAAGGTATGTTTTCCCACTTGTTCTGCTGCATGCAACAAATCTTGCATCCCTTTGAAATCTAGTTGATCTGTTTGAGGGATCATTTTCTGTTTTAACTGAGTAAGCAAGTACTGCTGGTATTTAATCATGTGGAATTGGCAGTTTAATGCCCTCATGGCCAAAGCGGCAGAGGTGTACACTTTTCCCCCCATCTTTCTAATGCCCTGGAATCTCTTTCCGCAGGTAGTGGATTCTTAGCAGTAGAGGCCTTAACCCCTTTGGGACCCTGGAAAATGGTTTCTGGGTCTGCAGCAGGGCTTTTATATAAAAACTTGTGAGAGTCAGGGACTCGATAGTATCTGGCTGGTTTAAGTGGTGCTGGAGGTAAGGAATCTGGATTTAGACCATAAATTAATCTCACTGGAAATCCACATCCCGCCCCCACCCCCTGCACAAAAGACCACAGTGAAGAACTTCTCAGAAGCCAACTTCACACTTCTTAAGACTGAAGTGGTATCCCTCAAGGCCCCTGGGCCAGTGGAAACCACAACCCACACTGCTGAATCCTTTATAAATGCCTTCTACGGGCACCTTCAAGAATGCATGGATCATGCAATCCCAAATAAAACCAAGACCCATTCCCCCAAAGGCAGGCGCCCGGTCTGGTGGACCCCAGCCATAAACAAACTTTACAGCAGGAGGAGGAAGCTACTACATGACAGAGCAAAATCCCTAAAAGGGAAGGCATCTCTGATCAGTACTAGCAAAAAACTACGATCACTCATAAAATCATCCAAGGCCAACTTTGAGAGAAAAATCGCAAAAGACACAAAAGACAATCACAAGGCCTTCTTTAGCTATGTTAGAAACCTGGGTGGAAACTCCCAGATATGCTCAGAGTTAGTCCAAAATGACACAAAATACACTGAACCCACAGACATTGCCAACATTCTGGCAGACAGGTTCAGTGCAAATCCCCCCCCCCCACCAAAGGAGAAATATCTATCCCACCAGAGTCTAGCCTCCCTAACATCTCAGATGCCCAGGTGAGAGCCGCCCTCTCTAAAGCTAAAAACACAGCATCAATGGGACCGGACGGTGTCCCGGGCTGTATGCTACATGAACTCCAAGAGGAACTAAACCCACACATAGGGCTGCTGTTTAATCTTAGCCTTACTACAGGATACGTACCCAAAGAGTGGTGTACGGCAACAGTGGTCCCACTCCACAAAGGCGGTGCTTCTATGGACCCTGGAAATTACCGCCCCATAAGCTTGACGAGCCTGGTCTGCAAAGCTATGGAAAGGATCATCATGGAACTCATAAACAAAGACATTGGGGACCTACAGACATTGGATCCTACCCAATTTGGCTTTGTCAAGGGCAGTTCCTGCCTTTTGAACTTGGTCGACTTTTTTGAAACAGTCACTAAGGCCATTGATGAGGGTAAGGCAGTTCAAACAGCCTACCTTGACCTTGCAAAAGCCATCGACACAATACCCCACTCGGGCATCATAGACAAACTCACCAGCTTAAATGTAAACCCATATGTCACAAGATGGGTTGCAAACTGGCTCAAGGACAGAACCCACAGGGTCAGAGTTGCTGGAGCCATATCAGACTCTAAGCCGGTCACAAGCGGTGTCCCACAGGGCTCAGTCCTGGGACCCCTCTTGTTCGGCATTTATTTTTCCGAGGTACAGGCAAACATAGGAGGATTGTGGCTGACAAAGTTCGCAGATGACTGCAAACTGGGCGCCATAACTGATACTCCAGCAGACACAAGCATCCTTCAGAGAGGCCTCATAGAAATGGATAATTGGTGCCAGAGCCATGGCCTTAAGCTGAACGCCAAAAAATGTATAGTCATACCCTTTGGGAAAAACAAGGTACCCACAAATTACCACATAGGTGGTAATCCATTAAGTACGGAAGAGGTAATCAGGGACCTGGGGACCCAAGTTGACGGTAACCTCTCATTTGACACTCACATTGCCAAAGTGGTTAGGAAGACCTTCTATATTGCCCACCTTATCATGAAGGGATTCACATCTAGATCAAGAGAGGTCATTGTGCCTCTGTACTCTTCTCTTATCAGGCCTATGATTGAGTACAATGCCCCATTTGGGATGTATCTTACCCGACACCTGCAGCAGTTGGAAAGACCCCAAAAGTTCCTCACCAAGAGGATAAAAGGTCTCAAACATATGTCATATGCTGCCCGGCTGAAGAAACTCCAGCTCTATTCAGTCGCATACTGCCTACTCAGAGGTGATCTGTGCCTGACTTACAAGGCCATGTCCAATCCGGAATTAATGGACATGCTCCACCTCAGAAAATCCAAATCCATCAGAGCCACGAGAGCAAGAGATTTGAACCTCAACACAGAAATAAATAGGACGTGCTGGAGGGACAGATTCATAACCCAGAGGCTCCCTACACTCTAGAATAGAATCATAGTCCATGTTAGGCAGAGCCCCTCACTAACTCTCTTCAAGAGAAATCTTGACGAGTGGATGGGAGATCGTAGGTTTACCCCGGGGGTCATCTCTGTGTCACTACTAGACAGAGGCACAGTAAACTAAACCCTAAATGGGTGCAGTATTCTCATCCTAAGGGGTGGTGAAAGCCACACACACTCTGGCTAGGCTTATAAATGCCCTAGGACAGATAGCCTAGTACAAACCTATGAACCTATGAACCTAGACTGGATTCAGTGTAGACATCATCAAGAATGTCTAAAACAGGAGGTATGGCTAGGGGTCTATGCTGAGGCAGAAGATGAAACTCACGGAGTCTTTTCTTGGAGTCAGAGTAATCTTGTCCTTCCCAGTGGAAATGCTCTCTCATGGTGTGCAGGGTTTACCCAAAAGAGAAGTCTTCAGGGGGGGAAACAGAGGGAATAGACTCCTCAGAATCTGAGTCTTCATAGAGAGGGAAGGGGTAATCCTGTTCCTCAGAGTCTGCTGAGGAAATGGATTCCTAGTCAGAAGGAGGTAAATCTTCCTCCAGTCTAGGCCTTTTGTCAGGAGGGGGCTGGGAACCTCTGATAAGGGTAATCAGGTCCTCCGCCATTTACAGCATCTGTTTTTTAGGCATAGGGGCCTGTGTGGGAGTCTGTGGACCCAGTTTCTTAACCTTTGGAAGCTTAGCGTATGACTTAATGGAGAGAGTTATCGGTTTAAAGACGCCTTCTGAAACCGAAGGCCTGTCCATAGTCTCCGGATCGCCGCCAGGGCTGGCGTCCGCGAGTAGAGGAGGAACCGGCTCCAGTGGCCCAGTAGATTCTGACTGAGAGGTAGTCGTATTTTCTAAATCTGCGGTAGTCAGGGGCTGCATAGGCGCCTCACTGAATACTGAAGGTCCGGCGGCAGGCCTAACCGAGACCTCGGTATCTGGTCTAGGTCTAGGCTGCCAGTCTTTGTCCTTGCGTTTTTTAAACATAGCGGTAGTCGGAGGTTCCAACGACATAATGTAGTTGAATTTTCTGCCAAAATAATGTCGGGCGGTATCAGCCCGATGCTTAATAGTGCGTTTATTGAACCTAGCGCAAAACCGACAACCAGAAATGTTGTGGTCTGGGCCTAGGCAAGGAATGCAATAAGAATGAAAATCCTTATGAGGTATTTGTTTCCCACAAGAAATACAATTATTAACTTTGTCTGACATCGGTCTGAGGCAAGAAAAGTTTCCCCAACGGGGTACTTAGCTTTATAGAAGACTTTGGCTGAAATTCTGTTCGAAAATCTCAGGAGCTGGCCGACTGGCACTTGCGAACTGCTTCTGCTTCGGGCACTGCACGGCAAGAAAGACTGAAGAAAATGGCATCGGCTGCCTCTTTTATACCCCTGCTGCACTGACATCAGGGAAGAAGCGACAACAACCAACGCCGGACCAAGGCTTTGAAATTCAGGCCGACTGCGGGACCGCCTGACGGCAGGATAACCCAAGTGTGATGACTGCAGCAGCATAGCACGATGAACATCAAAAAGGATAAATTCCAACCCAGTACCTTGGCTAACAAAAGAAAACCAAACAAGTTATGCTCATCATAAGTTGATGGTTGGAAATGATGATCACAAAACAAATCTCAGAGCAAATGGCAAAACTACAGAAATCTCAAATACTGTACCAAATTCTGTGGTCCAGGGTTTAATTCCCTCAACTTCCATTGACTAACTTTGTGACTGTCAGACAGCACTCTGGGACTGAGTGTGGTAAAGGACCATGGAAACCAGTGCTGTACCCTGATTAACAAATACAAATAAAAGAAATGTATTCACACATAGCTCTTCAAGCACCTCACTGCCAGCAACCTCCTCACACAGACCCAACATAGCTTTCATTCACATCACAGCACCATAGCTACATTTCTACATTCTGCCAACACAATCAGTCATCACAGAAATGCATGTCACTTAGTATCATCCATCTTTCTTGACTTATTAAAAGCATTTGACACTATCTTTCATCCTAAACTACTGTCTGCACTCTCCACCCTAGTCTTCTCCCAGTTTACACTAGCCTAATCCACTAGCTACTTTATCAACAGACAACAGACTGTGAAACTGCAACACACCCTCTGAACTTTCCTTCCATTTCCCATAGGTGCCCCCAAGGCTTGATTCTTGGTCCCGTTCTTTTTAATATTTATAAACAAGCTCCAGTTACCAAACAAGCTAACATTATGCAGTATGCTAATGACTCTGCCCACATCTACTGCAACAAGTCTTACAAAACTCCCATCACTCATGCATGTTTTTCCTCTGTCAAATCCTAATCACTAATGTAAGCTTATTCTTAAATCCTAAGATAAGCAAACTGATGATACTCACACCCACAGTAGCATAGATATCCTTGGTCAGAGCAAGAGGGGCAACTGCCCCATGTGCAAAGTGTTGGGAAACGCGACTGTCCAACCACCATCCTGATCTCTTTTTGGTGTGATACCAACTTATAAAAGCCGGTATTGCATTTGTGATTAGACCTTAGAGTTGCACTATAGAGCTCTGTGTGTGGTCTAAACTGTAGTACTAGCGCAATTATAATTTATTTTCAAACAATTGTAAAATTTTGGGGAAAAATATCCTTTCTTAATGCATTGAGAAAGGATGTTTTACCTGAAAACTTTGCAATTGTTTGAAAATAAATTATATTTGCTATGGCGTTTGTCAGCTCTGACTTTGCTTTTTGGATTGTTTTTATGTGTCATTGAGCTTTCGCTTGCAATGTCTTTATGGTTTGCTTATTTTTGTATAAACTGTACAACTGCTTGCTGCATTGTAGTAAACAGTTTGCTACGGTATAAAATTTTTAAAAATCTTTTTTTTTAAACTTGCTATAGTTTAAATGAAGAAATGTATTTTTTTTTTAAACTAAAACATGAGCACTGTAGCCCTCCATTCAGGCAGAGTATAAACTGTAGCAATTGCTTGCTACATTTGTAGCAAACAGTTTGCTATAGTTAAAAGAATAAATCTTTTTTTTTTTTTTTTTTTTTTACTAAAATGTGAGGAAGGAGGGTAGGAGGGCAGGAGGGCAGGAGGATCAGGGGCCCTGGAATGGCAATTTTTTTTTTTGTTTGCTCTCCACTTGGAGAGCTGAAGGTGTGACCCACTAGTTGAGCACAGGATGCTGGTTGAGCCACCTGAGCTTTTGCACAGCCAAACAGTTATCTTCCATGAAACACTCTTTTAATATTTAGCATTACATTAGCCATTAGCACTACCAGTAAAAAGGTAACCAACACCAAACTACTTGGTGTAACTATAGATAATAACCTAAAATGATCAGCACGTGCAGCAGTCATAAAAAATGAGACTTGTCTAGTGGTCAAACCCATGCATAACTGATGTAACAAGGAAGACCATTCTTCACTCATATCTTCTTCCCACACTCCTGCATCAGCCATATTTACAAACTTGAAAACTACACAGAAAACAAAGTCAGAAGCATGCTACAATGAAGTAGCAAAATTGGTTATAAGCTTCTTATATGGGATTCACCACTGCCTTGCCTTAAGACAACTACAATGGTTAGAAGTGCCACAATATCCAGTCTAGACCCAGGTAGTCAAAGTCCATAATTTTATCTATAACCCTGACAACTGCCAGTCCCTAAAAACATCCTGTGTCAGCGTGGAAAGAGTTACAGTAGACTGAAAAACTAAAGCCAAACAATGCTGTAGGAGATGCAGGTTATATCACCACATTTTGGAACAAGTTGACATTTCTACTAAGACAAAGAGACAAATTAAAAGGCTTCAAATCCAAATTAAATCAATACCTGACTGACTCCTGGCTGTACTCATGTACCTCACCAGGATAATATGGAACCTTCAAGCCACTGCCATGTGTATAACACCTGGCTTATAGAAACCTTAAGTGCAAACCACAAGTTACTTACACAGCTTTACTTCTTCATCTTCATCTTCATATCTCAAAAAAGTTCTCCCATTTTCTCCAGTTTCCCCAAATTCCCATTCTTCTTCTCATCTCTCCCACACCTGTTCCTGCTTGATATTTCCTCCTCTCCCCTACCCTATTTTAATGTTAAATAAGCTGAATACTACTGTCAAAGATCTTTATGTTTTCTTAGAATTCTATTACTTAGAATTAATTAGACCACTACTCTATGCTGTTTATATTTTAATGTGCTGTGGATACTGTATAATGCTGATTCTGTGTGGCTCCTGCACATTAACAGTCCTTACATTAACAGGCTGTGTATGGATCCTGTACAATACTGACTGTGTATGGATCCTTACATTAACAGGCTGTGTATGGATCCCAAACAATACTGACTGTGTGTGGATCCTTACATTAACAGGCTGTGTATGGATCCTGTGCAATACTGACTTTGTGTTGATCCTTACATTAAAAGGCTGTGTGTGCATCCTGTACAATACTGACTGTGTGTGTATCCTTAAATTAACAGGCTGGCTGTGTATGCATCCTGCACAATACTGACTGTGTGTGGATCTTGAATGTTAACAGGCTTTGTGTGGCTCCTGTACACTACCAGTTGCATGTGGACCCCAGACACTACTTTGTTTTAACTGGTTGTGTGGGATCCTGAACACTACTGGATAAGTGTGGGGGATCATATATACTACTGATTATGCATGGATCTTTTACACTATTGTTTGTGAAATTCTTTTCATTATTGTCACTCGCCCCTCTCTAACATAGATGACAAGCAGGTGGGGTATTTTGTTTGGATCCATTAATACACAGAAAAACATTGGGATGGACAGCAGCATCAGAAAATATAAATGAATTGGTTAATAGACAGACCTTACGTACATACATGCTTACATCTCAAGAGCTTACTACAAAATGGCAGTCAGGCTTGCACATGCTCAGTATTTATACGCGTGTGCAAGCCCTTGGAGAGCTTCATAAAGGTATATACACACACACACTGATCTACAATTATCTGGCTGTGTGTTGATTTCATATACTACTGATTGTGCATGGTTCTTTTACACTATTGTTTGATTGTGAAATCCTTTTCATTATCTAGCTGTGTGTTGATCTCATACACTACTGATTGTGCATGGATCTTTTACACTATTGTTTGCTTGTGAAATCCTTTTCATTATCTAGCTGTGTGTTGATTTCATACTCTACTGATGGTGAATGGATCTTTTACACTATTGTTTGCTTGTGAAATCATTTTTATTATCTAGCTGTGTGTTTATCTCATACACTACTGATTGTGCATGGATCTTTTACACTATTGTTTGGTTGTGAAATCCTTTTCATTATCTAGCTGTGTGTTTATCTCATACACTACTGATTGTGAATGGATCTTTTACACTATTGTTTGGTTGTGAAATCCTTTTCATTATCTAGCTGTGTGTTTATCTCATACACTACTGATTGTGCATGGATCTTTTACACTATTGTTTGGTTGTGAAATCCTTTTCATTATCTAGCTGTGTGTTTATCTCATACACTACTGATTGTGCATGGATCTTTTACACTATTGTTTGGTTGTGAAATCCTTTTCATTATCTAGCTGTGTGTTGATCTCATACACACCTGATTGCTAGTAGGATCCTGTACACTACTGGTTATGTGAAGATCATGTACACTGACTGCATGTGGATTCAGTACACTACTGATTATGTGAAGATCATGTACACTGATTGCATGTGGATCCTGTACACTACTGGTTATGTGAAGATCATGTACACTGACTGCATGTGGATCCAGTACACTTCTGGTTATATGAAGATCATGTACACCAATTGCATGTGGATCTTGTACACTACTGGTTATGTGAAGATCATGTACACTGATTGCATGTGGATCTAGTACAATACTGGTTATGTGAAGATCATGTACACTGTTTGCATGTGGATCCTGTACACTACTGGTTATGTGAAGATCATGTACACTGATTGCATGTGGATCCAGTACAATACTGGTTATGTGAAGATCATGTACAGAGATTGCATGTGGATCCAGTACAATAATGGTTATGTGAAGATCATGTACACGGATTGTATAACAACAAAAAAGACCACAGTGAAGAACTTCTCAAAAGCCAACTTCACACTTCTTAAGACTGGTGTGGTATCCTTCAAGGCCCCTGAGCCATTGGAAACCACAACCCATGCTGCTGAATCCCTTACAAATGCTTTCTACGAGCACCTCCAGGATTGCATGGATCAAGCAATCCCAAATAAAATCAAGACCCTTTCCACCAAAGGCAAGCGCCCGATCTGGTGGACCCCAGCCATAAACAAACTTTACAACAAGAGGAGAAAGCTACTACAAGATAGAGCAAAATCCCTAAAAGGGAAGACATCTCTGATCAATACTAGTAAAAAACTACGATCACTCATAAAATCATCCAAGGCCAACTTTGAGAGAAAAATCGCCAAGGACTCAAAAGACAATCATAAGGCCTTCTTTAGCTATGTTAGAAATCTGGGTGGAAATTCCCAGATATGCTCAGAATTAGTCCAAAATGATACAAAAATCACTGAACCCACAGACATTGCAAACATACTGGCAGACAGGTTCAGTGAAAATTTCTCCCCCCCCCCCCCAAAAGGAGAAATATCTATCCCAGCAAAGTGTAGCCTCCCAATCATCTCAAATGTCCAGGTGAGAGCTGCTCTCTCTAAAGCTAAAAACACAGCATCAATTGGACTGGATGGTGTCCCCGGCTGTGTGCTACACGAACTCAATGAGGAACTAAACCCACACATAAGGCTGCTGTTTAATCTTAGCCTTACCACAGGATACATACCCAAAGAGTGGCGTACGGCAACTGTGGTCCCACTCCACAAAGGTGATGCTTCTACGGACCCTGGTAATTACCGCCCCATAAGCTTAACAAGCCTGGTCTGCAAAGCTATGGAGAGGATCATAATGGAACTCATAAATAAAGACATAGGGGACCTACAGACATTGGATCCTACCCAATTCGGCTTTGTCAAGGGCAGATCATGCCTCTTGAACTTGGTCGACTTTTTTGAAACAGTCAGCAAGGCCATTGATGAGGGTAAGGCAGTTCACACAGCCTACCTTGACCTTGCAAAAGCTTTCGACACAATACCCCACTCGGGTATCATAGAAAAGCTCACCAGCTTAAATGTAAACCCATATGTCACAAGATGGGTTGCAAACTGGCTCAAGGACAGAACCCACAGGGTTAGAGTTGCTGGTGCCATGTCAGACTCCAAGCCGGTCACAAGCGGTGTCCCACAGGGCTCAGTCCTGGGCCCGCTCTTGTTCGGCATCTACTTTTCAGAAGTGCAGGCAAACATAGGAGGATTGTGGCTGACAAAGTTTGCAGATGACTGCAAACTGGGCATCATAGTTGAAAATCCATCAGACACAGATATCCTTCAGAGAGGTCTCATAGAAATGGATAACTGGTGCCAGAGCCATGGCCTTAAGCTAAATGCCAAAAAATGTATAGTCATACCCTTTGGTAAAAACAAGGTAACCCCAAGTTACCACATAGGTGGCAATCCATTAAGCACAGAAGAGGTTATCAGGGACCTGGGGACCCAAGTTGACAGTAACCTTTCTTTTGACACTCACATTTCCAAAGTGGTTAGAAGGACCTTCTACATTGCCCACCTGATTATGAAGGGATTCACATCCAGATCAAGGGAGGTCATTGTTCCCCTGTACTCTTCACTTATCAGACCAATGATTGAGTACAATGCCCCATTCGGAATGTATCTTACCTGACACCTGCAGCAATTGGAAAGACCCCAAAAGTTCCTCACCAAAAGGATAAAGGGGCTCAAAAATATGCCATATGCTGCCTGACTGAAGAAACTCCAGCTCTATTCAGTCACATACCGTCTGCTCAGAGGTGACCTGTGCCTGACATACAAGGCCATGTCCAACCCGGAATTAATGGACATGCTCCACCTCAAAAAATCCAAATCCACCAGAGCCACAAGAGCAAGAGACTTAAACCTCAACACGGATATAAATAGGGCATGCTGGTGGGACAGATTCATCACCCAGAGAGTCCCTATGCTGTGGAACAGAATCCCGGTCCATGTGAGACAGAGCACCTCGCTGGCTCTGTTCAAGAGGAATCTTGACCAGTGGATGGGAGATCGTAGGTTTACCCCGGGGATCATCTCTGTATCACTGCTGGACAGAGGCACGGCAAACTAATGGGTATAGTATTCTTCAACCTAAGGGGTGGTGAAAGCCACACAACTCTGGCTAGGCTTATAAATGCCCTAGGGCAGATAGCCTAGTATGAACCTATGAACCTATGAACCTATGATTGCATGTGGATCCAGTACAATACTGTTTGTACAGTAACTGTCTGTGTATTGAATTTTTACTTACTTTACCTGCTTTACTGGAAAAGTTCACCCAGACTCTGCCACAACTTGCTGTGAGGGCAAGGTTAGTTTGTTTTTGCTTTCTTGTATTTTGTATTACTTTATTGCCTTTTTCTATTTTGTATACAGTGACTTGTTTTCTTCATACTGTGTTTTACTTGTATTCTGCTTTTAATTGCATATTAAAATTTGGAAGGAGATCACAGCTGTGTCTCTTGTGAGTCAGACAGAAATTTTTTACATTTTTTTCTTAGCCCCCCGCTGTTGTTTTCTTAAACACAACTGCCTTTCTAGTTGTCTGCCTCTTATATTAATTTGACCACATATCTCTTTCTATCTCCCCTTTCATTGGCTGTTGTAAGCACAAAATTACCATTTTGTGAAATCACTCCCCTTTAACTATTTAAATTTATTGGCCATCCCACTTTATTCCATAGAACCAGAATACAAAAGTGTCCGCCCCCTTTCAATCTATCTTTCTCATTTAAAATTAATGGCTCTCCAATTAAGACAGTTAAAGCTCAAGTTACTGCTTAGTGTACACTATAGTGCTTAGGATATTGACACATTTTTTCATCTTACCTTTAAACATCTATTACAAGACCACCAGTTACTGGAGAGCCCACATTCTGCCTCTCAGTAGTCATCTTGGGATTAGTCCTTCTGTTTTCTCCTGGTGAGTGAATGAGCATAGGGACATTAGTTCCTGGAGACTGCTGATCACCAGAAAGCCTAATAACTGCTTCATAGGTGACAGCTTGGTATTTATGCTTATATTCTGCTCCTGGTGAGAGAAGGAGCAGAGTACATTGATTCCCGACCACTTCTGGTTGGGCAGTGAGTGTCTGTGTTTGACGTTCCTGATTGATCTGGTTAATATTCAAGGCATCTGCCAGGAAAAGGCTACAGCAAGCCTACAGACCCTTGCATCATTTGGGACAAGGCTGTGGATCACCAAACAGGCTGTGGCCTACTTCTCATCTTGGGATTGGTGCTAATGTTTTGCTTCTGGTGAGAGAAGAAGCAAAGTTGGAGCATATCCCAGCAGAGTGAAGTTATGGTGATACTAGCGCCCTTAGTAGCCAGGCAGTAGCCATTCATGCGACTCCCCAATTTTCATCATTCTTGAAAAGTTCTTTTGTTTTCAGTAAGAACTGCTTGATTTGTTTCTAATTTCAGAATATCTACCTAAATACTTTATCCTTAAATTTTCAAGGTCTATGTATCAGTTTCCCCTCAAGTGTTTGGCAGTGCTCTGTACAGACACAGACACCTTGAGTGACATTTTTCCTGTAAAAGCACAACTGGAATTTCACCAATACCTAGTTGCACACAGGACAACTAGTTTGCAGTGACAATCACTGCCCCCAGAGTTGCAAACTGGATACTCCTGACATTGCTTTATATTTTCACTCCAACTGTCTAATTAATAAAAAAGGGTATGTTGCCATGGATATGAACTTTCGCAGTATCTCCATTACCAGCTTGGTGGATAGGGACATCCTAAGGCAATGTAGAAATTGCCTCATGTTTACTGACAACCAATTCATTCTCAAACAAACTGATACTTTATGTAAGAGATGTATTTACACAATGTCACTGGAGGCAAAGTTCTCACATAAAAGTACTCATAATGTCAATAAGGTTGTCAGTAGTACACACTGCACCCATCACACACAATTCAAAGCAGACATATGGACCCACATATTCTGTAGCACTTAAATGTAACCTTCCTAAACCTCAAAGACCTTCTAGATGAAGTACACATAACAAATACCCTCAGCAGCCCCAAATGCACTCTTTCAAAACAACATCCACATCAACAAATACAGCCACATCTCATGGACCCCCTACCTCTAAGCCCATAAGGCAAGCCACCATACAATCCAACATTCTGGTTATTGGAGACTCCATTGTGAGACACACTAATGTCCCTCTCCCCAGGCTAAGTAAGGAGAATGTCACAGTCAGTTGTTTATCAGGGGCTAGGATTTGCCACATTACACACTGACTCAGGTCACTAGACCACAAGTACCAGTATAACTGAGTCATAGTCAATGTGGGAGTAAATGACCTGAGACATACTTCCCTAGACTATATGAAGAGAGACATCATGGAGCTTTCAGAATATGCATGCCGGGCTGGTATGAGCCTAGCACTAAGTAGCATTTTACCTTCCCTAAGGATGATGCCACAATATGAACAAAACATGACTGACTTTTAACAGTTGGCTTAGTTTCTGGTGTCATTCTAAGGGAGTTTAATATCTGTCAGCATGGGAAAAAATGGTCAACAAACCATGCTGCTTTGCCAGGGATGGTCTGCAGCTCTCCCCTCTACACTTCTGAATATTAGCTAAAACATTGTCTTCCCCCATGGTGCCTTTTTTAGGCAATGCCAAGCTGAAAGTTCCGACATAGCAAATGAAAACCAAGAAAATCAAAAGGTGTTACTGTTCAATCCTAGGAGTCTAAATACAAAACACTCCACTCCCTAGAGAATGCTAATGTCTGTGCGGTCACTGAGACATAGCTTAAAGCTGCGGAGAGCACACCAATAGTGCAAGGTTATAATGCCTTCCACACATTTAAGCCAGCTACAGCAGAGACAGGGACTAAAGGTGAAGGTGTCTCGATTTACATCAAAAATAAATATACCTCAAGGCTGGTCAAACAGGATAATGCACTTGAGATGCTCCATGTTCAAATCATCATAGGCAAAATTCAGTACTACTTCCTTGAGGTAAATTTGGCCTCCTAGGCCAAGGACAACCATAAGGCATTCTTCAGCTATGTCTGCAACCTCAAAGACAATACACAATTGTGTGCAGAGCTTATTGCAAATGAAGCCACCTATATTGAGCCAGAAGATATAGCAAACCTACTGGACGATAAATTCAGCTCCAACTTTACCCCTCTGTACCCCTCAACCTTCCCTCAGGAAATGTCACCTAATATAACTCCCTCTGCTGTCACTAGGGAAAAGTTCTTAATGCTCTCTCTAAGGCCAAGAACACTGCATCAATGGGTCCAGACAATATCCCAGGATGCCTTCTAAATAGCATGAAACATGACCTATCAGTGCCTCTGGAATTAGTATTTAACTGTAGCCTCCAAACAGGATTTGTGCCTCATGAATGAAGAATAGCAACAGTCATCCCTCTGCACAAAGGTGGGCCATCCACTGACCCTGAAAACTATAGACCCATAAGTTTCACTAGTCTTATAAGTAAAGCCATGGAAAGAATTATCATGGAGATGATCAATAGTAATATAGTAAACCTCCAGACACTGGACCCAACCCAGTTTGGTTTCATCAAGGGAAGGTCATGCCTACTCAATCTGGTGGACTTCTTTAAGAAGGTATCCAAAGTGATAGATGAAGGCAAAATGGTTCACACTGCCTAGATTGAGTTGGCCAAGGCATTTGACACACTACCCCACTTGGGCATTGTTGACAAATTCAAGAGGTTAGGTACAAACCCATATGTCACCTGGTGGATAGCCAACTAGCTTACAGACAGGACTCAGGAAGTCAGAATTGGGGAGTCCACCTCTACAAAGAGGTCAGTCACAAGTGGAGTCCCTCAGGGATCGGTCCCTGGACCACTCCTTTTGACATCTACTTCTCTGAAGTCAAGACCAATGTCAGTGGTCTCTGGCTGACTAAATTTGCAGATGATTGTAAATTAGGAGCTGCCATTGAATCCCACACTGACACAAATGTTTTCCACGAATGGCTGACACAGACAAACAACTGGTGTCAGACCCATGGACTAAAACTAAATGCCAAGAAATGGATAATAGCATCCTTCACAAAGTCATCCACCCCTGGTAACTATCATATCAACAACACACTCCTTAGAGTTAACTCAGTAGTCAGGAACTTAGGGACACACATACACAGTAATCTAGCCTTTGACCATCATACCTCTACAGCAGTGAGGAAATCATTTTATGTTGTGCAACTTATAAACAAAGGTATAGCATCTAAGTCCAAGGAAATCACTGTTCCACTATATTTGGCATTCATCAGACCTATCATTGAGTACAATGCCCCCTTTGGTATGTACCTAACTAGGCATATCCAACAACTGGAATGTCCATAGAAGTTCCTTACTAAAAGAATACAGGGTGTATGTAAAATGTCTTATGCAGACCGCCTCATGGCCCTATCCTTGTATTCTGTCTCCTACAGGTTTTTGAGGGGAGATCTATGCCTGGCATACAGGGCAGTGTCAGACCCCACGCTAATGGACCTCCTGCATATCCACAAAACAAAGATCACCAGAATTACCCATTAATTTTTGCCTGTGATATAAATAAGACCTGCTGGAGAGACAGGTATGTATCCCAGAGACTACCTCATATCTGGAACAGGCTTCCCATCCATGTAAAGCAGAGTTCTTCCCTAACCCAATTCAAGTGCAAGTTGGATGGGGAACAGTAAATTAATCCCTGGTTTGGCACCTATGTCTCTAATGGACTCAGGAAACCTGTAAATAGTTCATCTCCCAGGCCCTGCTTGTAAATGTTTCATCTCCCAAGACCCAGCTTACATTTATCAAGGGTATAAGAATTTGTCAGAGGGTTGGGATGCATGGCTAGGCTGAAAAATGCCCTTGTGGTTATTAATAAACACCCATGAACTTAAGAGCCTATGAATCCTGTACACTACTGTCTGTGCGGGAGGATTCTGTACATGACTGAATGTGTGAATAGAGCCCCTACATTACCTAATTTTGTGCTGTACACCATACACTACTGATTGTATATGGAGCCCCTGCATTAACTGACAGTGTTGTATCCTGTATACTACTGGGTGTGTGGGAGGATTCTGTGCACCACTGATTGTGTGTACGAGGAGCCCCAACATTAACTGATCTGTGTTGTATCCTGTACAGTAGTGTGTGTGTGTGTGTGTGTGTGTGTGTGTGTGTGTGTGTGTGTGTGTGTGTGTGAGAGCGTGTAACCTGTACACTACTGAGTGTGTGTGTGTGTGTGTGTGTGTGTGTGTGTGTGTGTGTGTGTGTGTGTGTGTGTGTGTGTATGTGTGTATGGAGTCCCTACTTTAACTGACTGTGTGTTGTATCCTGTACAGTACTGATTTTGTGTGGAACCCCTACATTAACTGGCTGTGTGTAGGACCCTGAACTGATTTATTACTGTCCATGTGTGGGATTCTGTAGTCTACTGGCACCGGGGAGGGTGGAATGCAACTGATTGTATGTAGTGCCATTTAATTAACTGGCTGTGTGTGTGTGTGTGTGTGTGTGTGTGTGTGTGTGTGTGTGTGTGCACGGTGGGTTTGTGTGTAGGAACTTGAATCTACACCACTCATCACGTAAGGGATCTTGTACAACGTGTGTGTGTGTTTGTGTGTGTATGTGTGTGTGTGTGTGTGTGTGTGTGTGTGTGTGTGTGTGTGTGTGTGTGTGTATAATCCAGTACATTAACTTAACTCCTTTACAGCACACTTCCTAAACCCTTAACACGACTGTTTATTTTAGTCTGATAAGTGTCTGTGACATATGTGCCATTATCACTGATCCAAAGTTCACGAAATGATGTACTGTACTAGAATACGCACTTAACTGAAACAACTGTTATTATTTGTAAATGCTGTTACTGTATTATATGTCGAGCTTTTCTCTCCAGGCCTCCACTGCATTTTTTTTTCACCCAGAGTTTCCTGGTAGATGGAGGCAATCAATCAAGCAATCAATAAACAAAAAATTAAATAATACCTCCTTCAGTGGATTACTGAACCCCAGCTCTGCTGCCAAAAGTTCAGAAGGTATTCAGATCCAGCATCTAATTCATATATGGATTTTCATTGAAACTGTATCATTCTTATAATCTTTTTCTAGTGACCATAGTAGTTGTGACCCACTTCAGTGTGCTTCATATACAAAGCACAATACTGCAAAAGGACCATTACATAGGAGTTACACAGAAGGTGCATCATTCCTGACATCTACCTGGTCACAAGTTCTGCTGCATGTGAGAAACCTGATTACATTACTGCAAGCCTTGCCACAGTGAGTACTTGTTTACCAAAGGCAGTAGTTTTCCCTGCTATAATTTTCAGCATGTTTCATAAACCATTTAACACGACTGTTTACTTTAGCCTTATTTCTGTCTGCAGCAGATGCACCAACATTAATGTTGCAAAGTTCATCAACTGTTGAACTGTACCTTATTATGCTAGATACTGGTGCACCATTTAAACAGAGGAAATGTTTGCAGTTCATATGTCTTATTTATGAAACACGTCTCCCACACATCCCCATTCCTTAATGATATGTGTTTACCAAAATTTTGCTGCAAAGCAATGCAAGCAGAATATGCTGGTTGCCATGACACATTTAATTTCAAAAAAAGAAAAAAACAGTTACAAGACGTATACTTTAAATTAAGTGGGCTCACACAGGTTAGCAATTAATATAAACAACATGACATGCACTTCAATGGTGTCACTCAACATGCAAATTAAACAATATAACTATATGGGAAGCAACAGCAATGACGGAGACACACCACACCTTATCTGGAAAATATGTAAAGATCATCTGCATTTCCATCACTGTCATCCTTTGAACTTTTGCATCCCATCTTGGCACACTCAGACGTATATTAAATAGGCTCATACAGCCTACTCAGCCTCACAAAGGCTAAATGCTATCATCTTGAGTCTTCAGCACACAGCTCCTTAACAGTTTGCTCCTTTACTTTGCAGTGTGTGGATGAGAAGCTTGAAATCTATAGTTACCAGGATCTGAAGTAATTCCTTTTTTGTTTCCTGGAACAACGCTCTCTTGCTGTCATAGTCCTAGAATATAGCCTCTTGTAATGAAAATTACTGCCAAACCAGAGTACCTGATATTTTCTCTGTGATGGACAGCACTTAGTCATTAACAAAGAAAATGTGCACTGGTGATTAGTTTCTTAAAATCCTCTAATATAACTTTCAAAAGTCTTTTGAGTAACTTCATCATTTGTAAGTACACTAATTTCACAGTTAGACCATCATATTTTTTAAAAGATATTATTCTGACATGCTTAGGCTATATTTATATTTAAGAGTTTAGATTTTTATGGGGGAAGCCATATGGTAGTGTTTATTTTTTCTATGATCTATGATTTTATAATTCCAAATTTCACCACAGCAGTGAACTTTTAAATGTCTATCCTTAGGATTCACAAAGGTTCTCCCTGCCACACTAATTGGCTAGTGCATGTTGGTCAATTAGTGAGATAGAGACACTCCAACTCAAAGAAATGATAAAGCTGTACAAATTAACACAAAATTAATGTCTCATTACCAATACAATGCTTCTGAACTAAATACTGTGCTTTCAGATCTTACAGTGCCAGCATTTTTTCTACTGGTCTACGCATCAATGTAACATAGGTGCCACCCCAACACACACACACACACACACACACACACACACACACACACACACACACACACACACACACACACACACACACACACACACACACACTCCCTACCTAGCTACTGTAGTATAAGTATCCATACAGATAGACCCTACACACACATATTCATTCAGCCTCATTCATGGCCACAACAACATGCACATACATCCAGATCCATACACACACACACACACACATTTACAGACAGAGACATGCACACATAAACACTCAGACACACAAAAGGCTCCTCTGTACTTACCTGTTCTGTGATTACTCTGATAGAAGTGAATAACTGAATGCTGTTAGAAGATTGTGTTCACTTTTTCCTCCTAGAGAAAAAAATAACTTGGCAGAGTGACTCTCTGAATTGCTCCATTAAGGTAATGGGGAATAGCCACACTTTCCCGAGGAAGGCACATGGCTAACATATATTTGCTACTCCACTAGACTGATGCATTAGCATACAGCTTTCCCGTTGAGAGATCAATCTTCATGTTATGGCCAGGCAAAAACCATAGCAAAAGAGTGGTCTCTGAATATGAAAGGTTTACTGAGATGAGGAAACTTTCCAAATTATAGCTTCCACTTCATGGTCAGTCTTTCTGTATCCAGTCCCATGTCTGTGTATATGTGTATGTGTGTGCGCGTGTGTGTTTGAATACATAAATACACACACACATATATGTATATATAAAAATATATAAAAATGCATGTGTATGTTTATATATATATATATATATATATATGTGTGTGTGTGTGTGTATGAATACATAAATAAACACACACATATGTATATAAAAAATATAAAAATGCATGTGTATGTGTGATACCTGCTTTGCTTTTTGTTTGGACGTGTTTTGTATGTATGTGTATGTATATATATATATATATATATATATATATATATGTATATATACATATATACTATATATATAGATATATATATATATATATATATATATATATATATATATATACATATATATATATATATATATATATATATATATATATATATATATATTGCACTTCTGTTTGTTTCTTGAATTCCTCATACAATACAGTACCACAACTCCTCTCTAAGGCCCCCAACTATCATATGCTTTGTCAAAGTCCACAAAGATACAATGCAACTCCTTCTGACCTTCTCTATACTTCTCTATCAACATCCTCAGAGCAAACATCACATCTGTAGTGCTCTTTCCTGGTATGAAACAGTACTGCCACTCAATAATCACCACCTCCCTTCTTAACCTAGCTTCCACTACTCTTTCCCATAACTTCATGCTGTGACTGTTCAATTTTATCCCTCTGTAGTTACTACAGCTCTGCACATCACCCTTATTCTTAAAAATTGGTACCAATATACTTCGTCCAAGATGCAATTTAGTTACATGCGCACGCGCGCACACACACACACACACACACATATATATATATATATATATATATATATATATATATATATATATATTTATACATATACATACATCTAATGATTTGTATGTCAGTCTTCCCTGATATGTTGAAATATCACTGAAAACTGACATACAAATCGTTTGATGATTAACTGCAAGCTAGATACAAGCAGTGACTGAATTGCTACATTATCAAATGCTGTTAAGTCCATTCATCACTGTTTATTTTTTTGTGACTTAGTACTGGATAATCTTACCCAATAAATTCACGGGAACGAAGAGAACAACCAAAGCATGTGACTGTGCAACCCAACCAGGAACCAGTAAACAAAATAAACAGCTCTTGTAGTGTCAAATGGAGTGAAACACCAGCTGATTAAAAGGGAGTCCAGCGTTATTTTATTAAAAGTTCATTTTTTTTACCCTGGCTTGGATTATTGTCATTGCTGTGCTCCCTTTGGATATTTGGATCATCTGGTGTTTCACGTCATTTGACACTATGTGAGACGTTTACTGTGTTTACAAATAAATTTACACTCATTAAGCTGATGACAGTTTTAAATGTACACATCTTAATGAAATTAATTCTGAATGTGTGCTTAGATGAGAGACAAGATCTATAAATCCCAGACTGCAAAAACATTGGGCGAAAAGGCATTTAATGTTGCTATCTGTCACATGATAGACAGTTACCAAAGCAAAAACTGCCCCATCTCACTTCTCTCCCACCAACGTTAAATAACCTTCCTATCGAAAGAAACAGCAATACCCAAGTGTGAATTGTCTCATACTGATTTGCATTTCGAATCTGACTGCATACCCCTTTATTATGTAGTTATTTTCTTTTACACTATTTTGTTAAAAATATTCGCTTTTGCATGCTTTATCTAGCATGCTGATGACATCATTCTTCCCTCACACTACCCCTGCAAAAGAACTTTGTTCTATGGTCTCACCCAGTTAACAGAAAAATAGTAATTGCAAATCGGAAAGATAATCTGGGAGACTCAGAAGAGATACATTTATTTGCCTAACAAATTGTTGCAATACCCCATTCGTCAAACTATGCTGAATGAATATTTTGGGTAAATTTCCCCTTCTTCATATTTGGTATGACTGTGGAGCTCATATTTATAAGTTTGAGGGCAGTGGGGACTTGCTTCCCTGCAAAAAACATTTCAAAAGTATTTTTCAGCATTTTTTTTTTGTTAAATGTAGTTTGGGGTTTTCAGTCATCAGTGCATTCAGTTTTGTCCACTCATAGAGGAAGCATCCTAGTCAGGCAATGCTGAAGTTGGTTTAATATTTCATTATTTTTTTTCACTACCACACATTGAAACTTAAACATCTGTATATCCCACAATTAGGGCATCATACTGCTTTGAAAATCTTCCTGTTTACAAAGAACAGTGGGAGGTTTTATGTAACATATTATCTGAAATTTACATATGCAAAATAAACAGTGATGCTAAAATAATCATAAACTACTAATGTTCAGCATTAGAAATAACATTAAATGGAAATCTGATGTTTAAGTTGCCATGAACTGTTCCCATCACATCGCTGCATTCTGAAGTCCCTGTACCTTTGTCTCTGTCACTGAAGCAGTTCTTTACTGTCTTAACGATGTTCTTGTAGTGCCCTTGCTTAAAATAACATTACAACATTTTAAATATTATTTCTTATAATACTTTGCTTAAATACATGCATTTAATTTGACTTTTGTAAAGCACTTAGGAAATAACAAATTAAATAAAATTAAAATAAAAGTTGAAGTGACACAGTAAAATGGATACCCCCCACCCCCGTTTTAACATTTGATGCTACTCAGAATCTCAGTTCCCAGTACATGGAATGTTGTTCAGAAACATATAGGTTGCTGATTGCACCACTGCTACCCAATGAATTTATTTTAGTTATGAAATTCACAATGAGACAGATGACTTGTTAATAAACTGGTGTTAAGCAGGCAATTACCAAACACTGTAGGTATTACAGGGAAATGCTGGAGTGCCTAAGGGTGTTGCGAGGCCCACCTTTACAGACAGAGGACCTCTACATCCACAAAAGGTCAATTTTTCCATGTGCCACTGGAGGGCATTATTTTCTTTAGAAAATGGGCAGTCTGTTAAAATGAATTTTATCATTGTATTTGTATTTTATATTTCTGATGTAAAACACATACATGCGCACATAGACACACACACACACACACACACACACACACACACACACACACACACACACACACACACATGCTAGCAGTTACTGTTGCTAGTTACTTATTTTAGATTTGTTTACTTGTTTATCTTTTTATCTCTGCTTATTAACCATGGATGCAAAGGAGAGAAAAGGAAATGGTTGAAGCTTTTAACTGTTGCTGCTTTATGTACTTGCTTTAGTTTTTCTTTTTTTGTCTCTCCTGATCATTAACTACAGCTCTTTAAGAGCTGTGGTAAGTGATGAAAAGGAAATAACAGTTTCAACAAATGATTCCAGTCTCAGATCATGCATTTCATCTCAGAATATGTATGTCTTTTTACTTGGATCTCCCTGTACATTAATATCCTGTTTTAGTGTGTTGAGCATCCAGTGGGGACTGCTCATTTTCTGACTGAAATAATCCACCCCCACCCATGGCCGGCCTTAGGCATAGGCCAACTAGGCGGCCGCCTAGGGCACTGCTCTAGTAGGGGCACTTTTCCAGTATTTATTTGGTGTAAGTAGACTAGGATGGGGGCACCAGATGGTGTGGTGGGGGGCACCGGGGAGCCCTTTTGCCTAGGGCACCGGTTGACCTAAGGCCACTCATGCCCCCACCCCATTTTCAACTAATCACTGCACTATTTAAAGTTTATCTTCCTGGGCCCTGTTTCCATGTGCACAAAATGACCTGCATATTCTGAGCTCAG
This sequence comes from Protopterus annectens, assembly GCF_019279795.1. Taxonomy (NCBI): domain Eukaryota; kingdom Metazoa; phylum Chordata; order Ceratodontiformes; family Protopteridae; genus Protopterus; species Protopterus annectens. Next base: position 175,725,241 of record NC_056739.1, read on the forward strand.
ACAGACTAAAGTATCACAATGACCCTAGCGTACGCTTCATTTACAGAGTAAAAAGATCACAAATCATTTAATGTTTTCTTTAATGCTGACACTATATTAGACAGATTTTTGCTTAACCAAATTCCAGAACTGCATGCAAATGTGACCAAAACTGCAAAAATGAAAAGGTGCATTCAGTAGCTTGTAATGTACATCAGAGTTTATCCGCGGTGGTGCAGTGTTAGCATTGTTGCCTCACAGCAAGATGTTCTCCCGTTCGATTCTCAGCTAGTGTGCAGGGAGTGCCTTCTATGTGGAGTCTGCATGTCCTCCCCGCGGTTCGAGTGGCATTCCGAAAGACATGCGTGAATGGGAGTGCCTTCGTTGAAGGTTGGGTGTCGAGCTGGAAACATGGCACCATGAAAATCTACTGCCAATCATTAGCGGACTGGAGTTCCGCTGTGGCGACCCCTAACCGGGAAAAGCTGAAAGACAACAACAACATAATCATAAAGTTTTAAATATTTGTCCTGTTATCTGATGTTGGTATTTTATTTTATTTTTTTATTGAAAAGGTCTGAGTGGGCAAAGACCAACAGAGAAAAGCTCCATTATATTAATATTATAATATTTTCATAAGTACAGACTTTTTTAACTTACTCAGTATACAGTTTTAGTTAGTAGGACAGCACTTTTATGGGATGAAGTTTAGCCACAGATGAAAACTTAGAACAGAGGTGAGAAACTGGGAAGTAAAAGGAGTGTTGGTAAGGATTTGGGGAAACATTTGTTTAAGTAAAGTGCGGCAGCTTGGAAGGGTTTACTATTCTGAGTTATAGCTTATACAGACAGTAACAGAGAAAAAGAAGGAAGAGTTGATGTAAGGATAAGTGAAGGTAATTTAAATTAAGACAAGTTATTGGTGGGGGTGAGGAATGAGGTGCTAGCCAGTTGTGGAACCTGAGCAAAGTCATGTATTACAAAGGAAAGTTTTCAATGAGGATTTAAAGGTTTGAATATTTGGTGAGGACTTGAGTTCCAAGTGGTTGCCACACAGGTAGAGTAAAGGCAGTAGCCATCTGGGTTGTATGGCTTATTTGATCATCGTAATCAATTTGGGAGGTTGTTATGGAGAACAGAGCTAAGAGCAACACAGTTAGGGTGCTTATTTGCCAGTTTATAGGTTTTGTAGTCATAAAGGATTCAACTTCATTGCTGGAAGACACTGGGCTTGGAAGTTACCTAAGAAATTGTTGAAAGAAGGCTGTCAAACCAGTTTATAGGTTTTGTAGTCATAAAGGATTCAACTTCATTACTGGAAGCCACTGGGCTTGGAAATTACCTAAACAATTGTTGAAAGAAAGTTGTCAAAGTCTTAAAGTAGTTGCTTTTTTATTTTCCCACTGCTATCCACTTTTCCAGTTTTGGATATTCAGAATTATAGGACCTCTGTTTAATTTATCTAACTACCTCTACACAAAAACAGATTGTGAATAATAAAGCTTAGTCATACAGAATATGAGACAAACAACACTGTATTCAAACAAATATAACACATATGCCATCTTTAGACAAATGTGAGCACTTCTGCATTAGTTACTGTTCTAACATAAATGTGGGTGCAACATTTGCTACCCTTACAGACAAATTTTTGCATTTCTTCTGTAATGATCACTATCCTTGTGAGGCAGACAATCAAAAGTGTTTCTGAATGACATGATGATTTGATGGTGACGGTGATGCTGTCTGTTGGCATGGAGATCAGAGTGAATGTGAGGAACTGTTTACACTTTGGATGGTATTCAGAGATGCATGCTACACATGACAAAGCCGCAATTAACAACATCTTGGTATGACACAGCACTATGGCTCACAACTGAGCTGCATGTTTGCTATTCAGTACTTAGCAGCCATACGTGGCGTTCAGCTGTGGCCTTTGTAAATTAGGCCACTGCTTTCCACGGGGAGCTTAGGAGGTTCTATTGTATGGTGTTTCACAGAAGTCCAGGCTACACACATCCAAGCACAGCATTGTAGGAGCATGTGACTATCATCTATGCTGTTCCATTCACTCACATAGGAAATCTGCAATATGCACACGTATGCCGGGTCCTGACTAGAGCAGACTGTAACTGCACAGCTCAGCACCGCTTGGTTACACTCTGTTCTATGAGGCATCGATTAAAAGGTTTTCCAAATGCTCAGGCACAAAATCCATAGAGGCTCACTGAAGCAGTTCATGGAATTCAGCTCCATGGTAATTATGCATGTCTCTGAATTTCATTATTTCAAGTACAGTACCATGGCAATGGCAAACCTGTATAAATCCCAAACTACATTTAATGCATATACATGTTTTAATAATTTGTTGCTTACAGTCTCCTTTTATAGTTTTGGCAAAGTATAAAAGCAATCCTACAATTTGAATATCAGTGTTTGTTGAATAAATACTTCATGTTTTTGAATAAACTGGAATTCCACAGTAGACAAAAAAAGGTTGCAATGTTAAGCCATTCACATGTTTGACAGGTCAGCCAACAAACTACCATTTCATCATCACTACTATTGTTTTATGGTGGGAAATGCTCAAAATGAGTGGCTGCTAATGCATGCTGGGAGATTTCTTCATCTAACATGCAGTGACCCTTCATTCAGAACTTTGACTGCAGGGTTACAGCGGTTGTTTGGGATTGTGTGGACTCCCACCCAAGTAAAGCAGGATTTTCATTCTAGAATTATTCTTTTACTCTAATGCCACTTTATTTACACTTTTGGTGAACAGCATTTAATTCAGAAACAATGTGACAAGAGATACATTTCTGAGGTTTCCACCTTCACTAAACAGTGCCCTTTTGTTATATCTAGACCTGCCATCAAGGTCATAAAGTTATTGTACCTCCTACTGAAGGCTGCCATGATTGAGAGACTCAGTACAACTCCACACAGCTTCCACATTTGTACTACATGCCTGTGGCAGGCAAAATGTTCAGGAAACAGAAAATGTTGACTTTCATGACAATTAATTCAGTAAAGGCCAAAGGTATAGAAAACAGCATCCAGTGTACACTGTGATAGCAGACAAAAATACAGCACATAGAGGACAGATAATAATGAGACAGGCTCCAACAAAAGGGCAGCTATTTTCAAGTTATATACCCTAACTGAGCCAATCAATCCAAGCTGTTACTAGCAGTATAAAGGTCATCTCACAGCTGTTTGCTCATGTCAACAAAAAATATCATACAAGCAATAAATAAACTTTTCAGGGTGTAGAAAAATGCACAGGCAAATGCAATACACAGCATAATTAACTCAGCTATATAAAGCATCCTGTATCCTGCTTGAAGTATTCCAGTTATAAAAATAAATTAAAACTCATCTATTCCACTGAACTATCACTAAGGCTGTCATAGCTTAGAAATGTTTTCCTTCTTCCAGTACCCTCATAGTTTTATTTTTCTCCCTCTTGTTTTTTCTTGCTCTTTGCTTTGGTGTTTCATTGCTTATTTGTACAAGCAGAGTATGAATAAAATCACTCTTCTTTCTTCATTCTGTCTCTCTAAAACCACAAAACCTCCACTCAAACTCAAAGAGTAAGAAATCTTAAAAAAGCCATACATAACTGGGGGTAAAGGGCCCAAAAGTAGGGACACTTTTTAAATACTGCTCTTACAAACTTAGAAATTTGATAGAATAACAGGTTTTGCATTAGCATACATTTTCTGAAGGGTATGAAGTATGAAACTCAAATGTCTGTCGCCATTTTCTGACTTCAACCCTTAATGATTTGCCTATGATTTTTCAGAAAACCACAATTTTATGAGAAACAGGCCAAAAATATGAGGCAAAAATCTGATCATTCTGTGAAAATCTATAGAGCTGAGAGGTATGGGGGGCACAGCCTTTGGAAAAGTTATTTGTGTCTCCACACATACTGCCATGGCAATAATAAATACTGCAATATTGGTATGAAGAACATGTTTAGCTGCAGACAACTACTGTGTTTACTGAGCACTTTGTGCAGAAATTTAACAGTGTACACTGGAGAACTCGGCATGCAGTGCTAAGCTTCAGTGATACTCGACCTGCAACTCTGCACTGTTCTAGAGTCTTCATGGATCATGAAAGCCACCTGCAATCACCACAGCAACTTTCAGAAATTCACTGCTGTCCATTTCTAGCTGACATTTGTAGTAATTCCTCTAGAAGCAAAACAAGACTTTTTGTGAATCCCAGTCACTTTCTGTGTAGGTAAGTTTGTGTGAGATACTACAGTGTGAAACAGGTTGTTTTTGGCTTCGTCTCCACTAAACCAGTATGCATTACTATTATATGACACTAAAATAACTGTAAAAATATCTACTGTTGAAGTACTATATTGACTTAATTTTGTATATTTGAGTTATTACTGTTCTGTGCTTTGATTTGCATGCTTTTTATATGCTGTTAAACAAGGGGTGTTCCCAAAAACCTGTATAAAACCAACATATTTTTGGTATTGTATACTGCGGCCTTGTTATACACTCCTCCAAAGAACATCTGTAAAGTGATAATCTACTTAGCAAGCAATATACAGTAAATAAAAACTAACAAATAAAACAAACAAGAAAATAATTCTGCATTTTCTTCTTAAACTGCAATGTTACGCAGTTTTCCAGTTGTTATGTATGTTCCTGCAAATAAAGCAATTAAAATACTACAGTGAGACTCTTTTTAAGCTTTACATGTCAAGTCAAAGTCAGGAATGAAATAGTCATCAGTTAAGAACACTTCATATGAAGGGAAATAGTAACTGAAAGAGACTAGTTTAATAAACTCTTGTGTTTTGAAAGACATTTGCAGATACAAAGCTGAACTCATTTACTTATAAGTTGTGGTTTCCTTCGGTTTCGCCATAAGTAAAACAACATCCGTCTAAGCCAGCACAATCTATTTCCCCATACTTTAATTTAGAAACTCATCTGTGTTGAAAAGTAAGACATGGTGGCAAAGAAAATCTCATTTTCAGATGTAAAGTAGGCAACAACACACAAAAAAGATAGATTATAAACATCAGCAAAGGGAATAAAGTAGCAGCAAATTTTTGATAATCGCCATGTCATACAAAATATAAAGGGTCTTTCATAAGTAGTCCTACAGAAACACAACCAAAATAATAATAAAATTAAAGAAAACAGCAAAGAATAATCCATACCTGACCTTTAATGAAGTTAAGCATGCAGTAAATGTGATAAAATAAACAGATGTGATTATTTTTTTTGGGGGGGGGGGTTGCCCCAAGCTACTAAAGGAATGTTTATTCCATCTGTTATATATGGTCATGGGATATACAAGGTTAATTAGTCTAATGAACATGCACACCTTGCCAAATAACCATCCTTAGGCTTTCTCTCCTTTAAAAAAAAAGGGTGAAGAATGTTAGCCCAAGTGTAAATTTAATACCCATCCAGTGATCCAGGTTATGTTGATGGTGGACAATGAGTCACACTGTTTTACCTGCAGAGAAAATCCCTTCCAAAGAAGGGGAAGGCATTAGGTGATAAACTTGTCTTTCCATTGGGATTTACTGACTCGCTGATCTAATCACTTGGGATGTCCACACCCCACCAACACCCCCAACTAAGGAAACCACAGTAAAAAACTTTTCTAAAGCAAACTTCACCTTACTTAAGACAGAGGTGGTAAGTTTCACAGCCACCACGCTAAAGGATAACACTGCCCAAGATGCAGAAACCTTTACAAATGCACTCTATGAGCACCTACAAGTATTGTGCCATCCCTAGCAAAACCAAGACTCACTCCTCTATGAGATGGAAACCAGTTTGGAGGACCCCTGCAATAAACAGGCTATACAATAGAAGGAGGAAACTAGTTCAGGAAAAAAAGCAAATCCCAAGAAGGAAACACATCCCTGATCAGTATCAGTAAGAAACTGAGGTCCCTCATGAAATCATCTAAGGCTAACTTCAAAAGAAAAATAGCCAGGGATTCAAAAGATAACCACAAAGCCTTCTTTAGCTATGTTAAGAATCTAAGTGGCAACTCACAGATATGCACTTAACTAGTGCAAAATAGCAGAAAATATACTGAACCTACTGATATTGCCAACATCCTGGCAGATAGATTCAGTGCAAACTTCACCCCCCTCTCTCCTCCAAAAGGGCCCACAACAATACCGGAAAAGTGTAGTGTCCCAAAAATCACAGACGCACAGGTGAAAACAGCCCTTTCAAAAGCCAAAAACACAGCGTCAGTGGGACCAGATGGTGTCCCAGGCTGCGTCTTGCACGAACTACAGAACAAACTAACCCCCCACCTAAACTCGCTGTTCAACCTCAGCCTCTCCACAGGCTAAGTGCCCATAGAATGGTGCACAGCAACGGTTATTCCTCTCCACAAAGGAGGCGCCACAACTGACCCTGGTAACTATCGCCCCATGAGCCTGACTAGCGTGGTCTGCAAGGCTATGGAGTGCATCATCATGGAACCCATTAACAAAGACATTGGGAACCCCCAAACACTTGACCCGACCCAGTTCGGCTTTGTTAAGGGCAGGTCATGCCTACTAAACCTGGTTGACTTCTTCGAGACAGTCACCAAGGCCATAGATGAGGGAAAGGTGGTTCACACAGCCTACCTTGACCTCACCAAGGCTTTCAACACCATTCCCCACTCAGGTATTACAGAAAAACTCACCAGCCTGAACATAAACCCCTAAGTCACGAGATGGGTTACCAACTGGCTTACAGACAGAACTCACACGGTAAGAATAGTGGGCTCCAGGTCTGACTCTAAACCAGTCACAAGTGGTTCCCACAAGGCTCAGTTCTGGGACCCCTACTGTTTGGCATATACTTCTCAGAAGTACAGGCAAACACAGGAGGACTATGGCTAACCAAGTTCGCCGATGACTGCAAAGTGGGAGCCATAACTGACTCTCCGGCTGACACGGACATCCTCCAAAAGGGCCTTACTGAGACAGACACCTGGTGTCAAAGTCATGGCCTCATGCTAAATGCAAAAATTGCATAGTCATCCCATTTGGGAAAAACAAAACACCCACGAATTACCACATAGGTGGCAGCCCCCTTAATAAAGAAGAGGTAATAAGAGATCTGGGGACCCAGGTAGATAGTAATCTCTCCTTTGACAATCATATTGCCAAAGTAGTTAGGAAATCCTTCTATGTGGCCCATCTAATTACTAAAGGGTTCACATCTAGAAATAAAGATGTTATAGTGCTCCTCTACTCGTCACTCATTAGACCCATCATAGAGTACAATACCCCATTTGGGATGTACCGCACAAGACACTTCCAACAGCTAGAAAGACCACAAAAGTATCTCACCAAGAGGATTACTGTCCTCAAACATATGTCCTATGCAGCCCGACTGAAAAAACTCCGGCTGTACTCAGTGGCATATCGCATACTCAGAGGCGATCTCTGCCTGACTTACAAAGCCATGTCCAACTCAGAATTGGTGGACATGCTCCACCTAAAGAAATCCAAGTCACTGCAAGCCACGCGCTCTAGTGAGCTAAACCTCGCCACAACAATAAATAGAACATGCTGGAGGGATAGATTCCTGACACAGAGACTCCCCATGCTTTGGAACAAAATCCAAATTACATCAGGCAGAGCCCCTCACTAACACTCTTCAAGAGAAACCTTGATGAGTGGATGGGTAACAGAAAATACACCCCTGGGATCACTTCATTGGCTCTGCTTGACAGAGGATCAGTTAATTAATCAATGGGGTGGTGAAAGCCGACACACTCTGGCTAGGCTTATAAATGCCCTCGGGCAGATAGCCTAGTACCTACCTATGAACCTATGATGTAGGTTAAGATACATGCTTCTGGTGATGGCTGCACAGTCTGATTTACTAAGAAAAGGGAGGGCAAGGATAATGGGATTCCTAAGGACGCTTAAGACTTTCAGTTTCTAAGGGTAACTAAGACAACTAAGACCAGACATCATTTTGGTTACAAACTTTTAGAGCTTTTCAAGTCTTTTAATGTGTTGATTGAGAAACATAAGGCATATTATATTCTATAATGGGTCTGACTAGCAGGCTGTGGCTGGCTATTCTGGTGCCCTGTGTGATCCCCTGATGTGGAACCCCCTCAACTTGTTGATGACCAAAGGTAAAGAAAAAGCTCATTCTCCTCTTAAAGCTATAAAACATGCCAGTCATGAATACAAAAGCAGTTCTGGGATTCATTTCCATAGCAACAGGAATGAATGCTGGTACTACATTACCAACTAATTAGCATCTGCCATTCATGACCCCTAATACCATGCTCCTAGGGTCACACTCTAGCTGCACCTCTGATGACCAGAGCTGAATATAGGGAACAATAAGATCTAAACCTCTGCTGAAAGATCATCAGAACAGCTTGGAGGGTAGGTATATCTCGCAGAGAATACCACTGCTTTGGAACAGACTTCCCATTCACATAAAACAGAGTTCATCCCTGTCCATTTTCAAGTGCAAATTAGGTCTATGGATGGAAACAGAAAATTAACCCCAGGACTGTCCCGTGTACTAACAATGGACAGAGGAAGCTATTTAGCACTTTATCCCATGCATGGGTACCTTCAGATTATCTGTGGTATGATCCTAGTTATTCTCATTAGGGGTAATATATATTTATCATCCATGGGATGGCTACGGCCACTCTATAACCAAATGGGATAGGTTATGTTGAGCACAATAAGGGAAACTGAGTATGCTTAAAATGGTCCACAAGAGCAGCTAGCCTAGGACTTAGCTATGAACAATAACTTTGTTAGGTTTGGATGAGATGACCTTGGCAATTAGTTGTCTCCCCTGAAAAAATGGGAACTAACCTATCCAACAAGAAGGATAAATAAATAATAAAAAATAATAACTGTGATATGTAGAAGGATTTCTTGACAACAGTAGATGCATGGTAAACAAAGGAGAGGGAATTCTTTATCCAGGTGCTCAGATCTCTAATTACTGTTTCACTACACAATTGAGAGTTTTCAATGCTGTATGTTGCAGTGATTTGCTGTTTTCTGAAGGAGACAACACTGCATGTTTTGGCATTCGGTTTCAACCAGAAATGGATGAATTGTGCATGTAATCATGTGATTTATAACACCCCATCAGTAGGCTTTCTGCCTGTGTATTTGGTAGATGTGACAAATGTATAATGTTAGAGATCCACTGCCATCACCCTGTCTCGCTTTTGGAAGCTTAAAGTTTGCAAAGTAAACTGTTAGCTTCCATTCAAAAAAAAAGCTCAAGTCAAACCTTCCCTTTTTGGCACACAAGCACTACTAACTGATGTCATCAGATCTGAGGGTGTGTGTTTAACAAGATTACTCTTCAGTTATGCTGGATTAATCTTAAATGCTGAGCAAACAACCATGGGCTACCTCAATTTATTACTTCACACAACAAAATGAATTGGTAGCGTACCTGGACCTGGCAAAGGCTTTTAACACGTTTTTAACACATTCAACAACAGATACAGCACTACAAAATTATAAATGCAATACATACTTTATAAACTTGATCAACCAATGGCTGCCTATCAGACCACAATATATTTTTATACTAGGTATTAACTCAGAATATTTGCCTGTAACAAGAAAGGTAACTCAGGGCTCAGTCCTGAGACCTTTTTTATTTAATATTGTATTTTCTAAAAGTCCAACCAACAATCACTGTTAGTATGCAAACTACGTAGATGATTGTAAGATAGGGTTGCCACCTTTCGTCGTGGCTAAAACTGGAGTAAAGCCACACCCCTCACATCACCAGTAACCCCGCCCATCCCACCCCCTCTCCCACCCACATTCCGCCTGTTTTGTGACATCATGACGACATCACCTGGCAGACGGGGTTTATTGTTAATTTTGATAAAGACAATTAGCCTTTAAATGCAATTTTAAACAATTTTTATGTATGGGTCAAAAACACGGGTCTAAATTTGGTAATGACCAATGCCAAATTACGTACTTTTTAGCGTGCCACTTCTAAGCCCCCTCCCCCATAACTCTGGCAGGTTCACTGCTTGAAATAGTAACCAATTATAGTGATTTAGGTATTAATATGTTATCTTAGTGCTCTATCAATAATCACTTAAGCTTTATTAGAAAACATGCTCTTGCTCTGGTGGGTCTATTATTAAAATTCATCTCACTAAGAGATGAAAACAATCTTGTCTCTCTAAACAAAACTACAAAACTTATATAAGACCATTTGTGGAATATAATAATTTGTTTTGTATTTATAATAAAAATCATTTAAACAGCAATGAATCAGTCTACAGAATTGTTACGAAACAAAATGTATATCTAACCTACTCTGACAGATATAAAAAAATAAATTATTCACTCTTCATTATAGACATTCTCTATGTAAGGCTCTCATTACTTACAAAGGTTATAGGGATGAACTGCTATAGACACTATTTAACCTATACCTAACATCGCATTCTCATACACACAAATGCAAAAATATAAACTTTGTTGTTCTGTGTAATAAGAAAGGCATAATGTCCAAATTTCTCACACAGATGATTCCAATGATTTGGAATAAAATTCTTTGACACAAATGATTGTTTGCAAACTTAAATTCTTTAAAGAACAATCAGGATAGCTGGATGGGTGCTTGTGTGTTTAATAATTCTTTCAATGAATCAGCATTCCTAGATGGATATTAACACTATGTATAAACAAATTAAGCATAGAAAATAGAAAAGAACCACACAGCAAAGTAACAAGTGCATAAAAGTCTGATAAATCTAAACTAAATCCTTCATATCCCGACTCACTGGAATTTTTACCAGTGATTCTCTCAGTGGGTTGGTGTATACTGTTGATCTACTTGTTCATAGCTAACACATACATAAGTAGTAAACTAAATGTATCACATGTATAAATGATCACAGATTTTCACAGTGCGATAAGTTCTAGAACAGTATCAAGACACTGTATCCCTAATGTTCACTGAAACAAAACAAGAAAGTATGTGACCTGTGTGACACCTCCTCCTCTGGGCTAGTAATCAAGCAGCCTGAATCCTCTCCACTGACACAGTGAGGGATATTAACTTGGAACAAAAATAGATACACATAGCATTTCCAGATGCAGCTTTCTGCATCAAGCATAATTTCCCTTAAGAGCACACAGGGAACACATTCAATATGGGGTGTAGGTTTCTCTCTCTTCAGGCCCCCAGTAAGAATCCCCACTGGCACAGCTGTAGAGTTAAGTCCTCAGCTGAGTGTCCAAGCCAAGTCCTCCACCACTCTCTGTGAAACCAGGGCTCTGTGTCCCTGCAACAAGTAGCTAACACACTCTTTGAGATTTGATTTTCACACATGCATGCTCTCTCACACACACAGACACACACACACACACACACACACACACACACACACACACACACACACACACACACACACACACACACACACACACACACACACACACACACACACACACACACACACACACACACACACACACACCTGGGAAAGAGGCTGGCACAGATTTACTAGCTATAACCCCTCTTCCCAGACTAAAATGTAGTTACTGCCACTAGACACTCCAAAACCAGCTACTCTAAGGCTCTTGCAAGGGTACCCTATTATACTGAGTGAAATTAATACTAATACAAATGGTAGTGTTTGACCAATGCATTAAGGCTTTCAGGAGTAACCACAGTGTCACTAAATAAATATAAGTACTCTCAAAGGTTAAAATATTCTCTAAAGGACTAGCCACAATGAAAAGTTTAAATATATTTAATAAGAAATAATAAAAGAACATGAAAATACTAAACATCTATTTACAATAAACACCAGAGTTTCATCACAGGAAATATTAAAAACAACACAGATGAATAGATTCACCCAGATACTGAAAAACAGTACTTAATTAATCTCACTATATTTTCCTAACTGATCTAAATAATTCCTATTCCCTGGTTACTTACTAAAGCAAGACAAGATGAAGTGGGTAAGAGAACCTTCTATGTCAGGTTTCAAAAATAGACTGCTCTGAGACTTCTGTCTCACCTAGTATTAAAACATCATTTCAGTCCTGGATTACACAATGGCATCACATACATCTGGTCATCTGACTTTGGTTCCCATACTACACCCTTTTACTAGAAACTGAACAAGAATGTTACACATATGTGCCATAATACACACACACAGAGCTTTGCTAAGATCTGCTGCAGCTGCTGGAAGTCATAAAACGATTTCAACCTTCCACCCTTACAGAGTAGCAATTAGTTCACCCCCAACAACAACACAGAAGGTGTCCTAGTACAAACTTTTTGTCACTGGCTGCATTGAGACCTGTGAGATACAATATTTATGGCCTAAATTAAGTAATTTAATTTCAGGATATTTTTCTTAAAGTTAGCTGGACTGAGATTAACCTTTTCATCTTCCAGTATCCCCTGTTACAATGTATTGATTTCAGTAGCTGCCATACAGTCTGACATACAGGTATACTTTTTTTCTGTTCGGCAGGACCCACTGTTGGTACATTTTTAACACATGCAACTTTACAAATACATTTTCAACAGAAGCACCTGTACAAATCAGTTTGATATACAAATGACATATAATTCTTTACAAGCCTGCATATGCTGGCATATGTTACACATCCACTGCCTTACTTTTCCTGGCATAGCTGGCAATACCTCACATCGTCACAACCTGTTCAACAAATGGATGCTTTAAACACTATAAACACTATTATAACATAAGAAATAAAATAGTGCTTGGCAGTTAAATTATGTATCCAAACCACTCACCAAGTTCTGATAGTCTGGTTTTATTCTTTCATGGGTCAATAGCTTATCTCTGCAAGCAACGGCACAAAGCATTGAAATTCATTCTGTATGGGTATCAGTCTACCACAGAATGCACACATATACACAAACAGTCATATATGACATGCATACCTCTGAGCAATTTGGAGAATACCAGTTATCTACTACATGTATTTGGGAGGTGGGATGTGACACATTTGACCAAGCTAGTTTATTGTTTGAATATCCAACCTGCACAAACACCACTGAAGTCTGTATACAATTGACCACAGTCTAAACTGCAGCAAAAAATCACATAGTAATTTCTAGAAAGCCAAAATACTGTTGTAAAACTGTCACAAAACAATCAGAAAACATGCTGCAATAAATGTTTCCTACAGAAGAGATGATGAAGTAAATGTCCAAAGCAAAGGAAACAACTACAGATATAACAATCTCACTCTCTCTCTCTCTCTCTTTAAAACTGCTCTGTAAAATAGTTTAAAGTTTTGCAGAGAGATTTAATTGTCAGTATGTCATACTCCTTCATGTGCTTTCAGAGTCTCTAGAGTGGATGCCGAGCCATAGCTCACAAGTGTCCTTGACTATGTAGAACATCCTTGATTTTGTCTCTTATTTTTGTCCTGTCATAATTGCTTACATCTTCTTGTATATTACTGAGGATAATAAGCATTCAATAATGACAGACATTGTTTTATTCTTCTTACTGTACAAAAATGCCTATTTTGCATCCAACATGCATTTTCTACCTAAATCAGAGAAATATTTAAAATTGTTCTTGATTTTGGGCCTTTCTCCCCGTTATTTTTAGCTCTGTCTTTAATTGTTGAGCAAGGAAGTTGAGAGCTAATAAGGTAGTTTGCCATCTGTTGTTTTTTTTTTTTTGTTGTTTTGTAGCTGATGACCAGATACTGTGACTTTTCTGGGTCTAAATAAGTTCTTTTATTCCACTAATTTCCGGATGCATTAAGAATTATAGAATTAATTGCCTCAAACAAAATCACAGCTCTTTGAAGGGTGCCACACCTTGGGTCACCAGTTGTAAGTTCAAAATACAGTGTAGTTGGAAAGATCACACTGTCAAGACTAACTGACATGACAAAAGTATGAAACTAGTATCATTAGTATAATGTCAGCAAAAAGGTGAAAATTTGTCTTGTTCTCCCATCAAAACAAACAAGTGTCCCCATTGAGTGTCACCATCAGACAGGTTAACATCTGAATCGTGTAAAGTCTCAAGGAAGACAACCAGTTTTTGGCATACCTCTTAACCTCTTAGCTTAGGAATCAAGGATAAAACCGAAAAATAATTGGGGGTGGTCAAGGCCCAAATCAGTGAAAAAATTAAACTATTGCTCTTATATACTTAGACACCTGCTGGAATAACAGGCAATGCAATAGCTTGTATTTTTTTATTTTTTTTTTATTTTCCATAATCAATCTTTATTATTTTTTCCAAGTTATCATACAATATTACAGAAAACCAAGAAAAACAAACAATACTCAAATGAAACTTATAAGAACAATACTACAAAATATATACACTATATACATGAATGCTTCCATCAATTAAACAAGGTCAATATAAAAAGATAGGAACTTCTGACAAGGAATATTAAAAGATCATTTATCAATATACTAAATAATTAATGCTAATCAAAAATTTAAATATATAGGAGCTATGAAGTCTGAAATCCAAACGTCTGTCATTATTTTCTGAGTACAGTCCTCAACAATTTGCAAAAAACCCACACATTTTATGAAGAATAGGCCAAGGATATGAAGGGAAATCAGAAACAGTCTGCAACATTGGTGACAGTCGAGAACTATGACTTAAGGAATTCATCCTTTCCTGAAGTTGAAATTTTACAGCTACTTTTGCAGAATAGATATATGGAACTGTTTTATTTGTTTCATGAACAAGAAGTACAGTGGCATATTCCATAATGACAGCTAAAGAGAAAGGATTAAAGATGATATCTGGTCTGTTTTACCTGCCAACTCATAGAACTATGAAAAAAAAACACGCGTAGAAAGGTAGTAGACCTTTCTACGTGTTTTTTTTCTTCATTATTTTGAACTGAAGAGTTTTTTGTAAACTCATAGAACTATTCCTATTTTTGACCAACGTCTATGTCAGTTGAGATACTGGGAGCGTCCTTCTGCGTTGCGTTGATGGTTCCATGGACAAAATAATGGCATTTGCTTTATGTAGCTCTCTTGGTGTACCAATATAATTCTTTCAACAATAGCCAAGTCTAATCCCACAGATCAAAGGTGGTCATGCTTTTCAGAAGCAACCTAAAGTGAAGATTTTAGGCAGGGAATAATGAAGTGGCAAAGCTTTGTTAGCCACCCAATGCAAAATTATCCAGACATCAGGCAAGCATTCCAGTGACATTATTTCCCTCCAGCCAAGAGAATACAGCAGTGTCAAGCTATAAGGTTGTTTCTCTTGACCTAATTTTGATGTCTTTCACTTGAGCTACATCAGCACGGCAATGCATCTGCTGGATCATAGACTGTTTGCACAACTGCCCTACCCATCTTGTAAGTCTATAGCAAAAAGAAAAGATTCACATGCGCATTTTGATTTGGAATTTCTTTTCTAGACAGATCTTCAAACCCTCTAGCTACAGGATATGGATGTTACTTGTTTTCGGCTTTCATTGAAGGTGCACACCCACATAGTAGAGCTGCATTGTTGGCCAACATTATGAACCTCTTTTAAAACTTTATCATTTTCAGCTCAGTATCCCATCCTGTTATGCAACTCAAATATGTTCTCATGTTGAGAGTGGGAGACACAATAAACTGACAATGGTGTTTCTGATCAGATCCAGGTTCCATGCAAATATCTTCTATACATAACATCTCAATATACCCTTCTGGGTTTTCATTGCCAGATGAATGTAAACATTTCAAGTTAAACCAATTGTTTTGCCTTCCTGTGGCTTTATCAGCTTACCATAAGATTTCAGAATCATATGTTCTACCCATTTTTTTTTCTTTTTAAAATATCTACAGATCTTACAGTTTGACATTTTGGGCATAAGATTATCATTGTATCTCTACTGGCTGCTTCACTCCACCAGCAGCAGAGTCATCTTTACTTACTTCAGAATTTTCCATCCTATCTACATTTCGATTTTGCTAAGTTAATTGACATGATTTCCAGTAAGTCATTCACTTCACCATTGTCATTTTACTGACATATGGCCTTTTGTGCCTGTCTTGCCTTTACAAGGGCAAAAATAACACACCCTTCCACAAATACAGCCATCGTTCAAAAATACTACTGCTCTGCTATGGCCATTGATGACCTCAGCTCCTTTTCACTCTGCAGAGTCAGCCATTTTGTAGTATAACTTGTCTCCATTTTCAGACCTTTCATTTGTAGTATGAAGTTGTTTCTGTAATTCTGTATGAAGCCTCAGAAAATGCTTTCCTTGATGCTTGTAATGTTGAAATATGTCCTTCCATTCCCATATTCCTTGTAGTTCCATCTAGAGAAGGCAAATTATCTCTCAGAATAGATGGATGATTTGAGTTCTTGCCATATACCTGCTGATATGGACTATAATGGCATACATTTTGCATAGTATTTTCTGCTATGCGACCCAAGAAAATCCTATTTCTCTGTCACCTCTAATACTGGCTTTACTTTTAACATTACTTCTGTTACTATATAGCTGTGTCTTTCTAGGAACCATCTATTCAAAAAAACTGCATGTTACTGTGGTCGTACTTTAAGTACTGAAGTTCTCTCCCATGTCTTAAATTCTCCACTACTGTCATTGACTAACTTCTGAGGCAGACCAGCAATGAATGCATTTCTTCACAATTTCTGATGGTGTTCTGATATTGAAATGTATCAAATGATCAATGCCACAAAGGTACCAGGTGCCAGGTTCAAGTTTTTATAAGAATAAAACAACTATCCGATTGTATTCAGAAAGCAAAGGGATGCCAAATTTGGGCCTAGGCTATGGTCTACTATTCTTTAATCAAACCTCACAACTGTCAACAATGTATTTAAAAAAATAACATTTATGGTCCTTGTTTTCTGAACTACAAAGCAGTTTCTGAAATCTAGCATTAAATGTACCAACTGAAGATGTAGTTTCTTTAAAACTTTGTTTCTGTTCCCTAATCTTATTCTCTTAAATTATGAAGAACTCATTCCACATATGATCAGTTTAAGGTCTTTACTTTGAACAGGTGTTGGGAGGGTGGCCTAATGGTTAAGGTGTTTGCCTTACATGCACAAGGTGCAAGGTTTGAGTCTCACAAGGGAAAACTGGCTAGGCTTACAACGGCTCACAAGAGCAGTTAGCTTAGTACTAGCCTATGTTGACATTATAATGCCCAGAGCTAGTGAATTCAAGAGCCTGTGGTTATTTAAGCATTACTGCTTTGTCATTTTCCATGATGAGGACTGTTGATGCCCTTTTTTAACAAAATCTCTATCTTCAAAAAAGAAATATAAACTGCAGCTACTACTACAGCAGTTTCAGAATTAACTTGCCCTATTTTTTATGGTGTTTTCAGTCCCTTGGTGGAGCACACTATTTTTTCTGCTCCAAACTATAGATATCAACCTCTTAGCAGAAAAATCAGAGACAAAACTAAAAATAATACAGGACAAAGGCCCAAAATGAGAGACAGATTTTAAATATCGCACAAATTCTTTGAAAGATGATATAATAAGATGTTACATTAGTGTGCATTTTATGAAGGATATAATGTCTTAAACTCAAATATCTGCCATGATATAGTGACCGCAGTCCTCAACTAGTTGCTGAAAAACAAATATTGTATAAGTAATGGACCAAACTATATGGCAAAATTAGCGACATTCTGTAAAATCAGGGACAGTTGAGAGGTATACTTTAAACACGTAAGATGTCCGGCTAGATGTGTCAGTTTACAGTCTCTTTTCCAACTCATTCTGACTTAGTTCACTGATCTAGCTGTCTAACCAGTTTTGTCCACAAACAACGTGTATGTGTGTATGCAGTATAAGTAACAGATAACCTAACCAAAAATGACAGTACTAAAAGTTCTGCATCTGAAACCAGCTCTTAAGCAAATAAAATTATGTTGAATTATTCTACATACGTAAATATTTTGCTTTCCTACATTTGTTAAGTATTTGCTTCTGTCTGGCTAGTCTTTAGCTAGTTGTGGATTCTCTGACATATGGCTTATTTGAATTTCCTAATATATATTACCTAGTGGGTTCATGTGTGGCATACCTCTCAACCTCTGAGACCAAGAAATCTGGACAAAGCAATAAGAAAAAGCCGGACAAAGGTCCAAAAATAGGGATAATTTTTAAATATTGTTCTTACGAACTTAGAAAGTTGATAGATTAACAAGTTTTGCAATAGAATGAATTTTCTGAAGCATGTGAAGTCTGAAACTCAAATGTCTGTCATTATTTTCTAACTTCAATCTTTAATGATTTGCCACTAATTTGCAAAAAAAAACAGAATTTTATGAAAAATGGACCAAAAATATGAGGCAAAAATCTGGACATTCTGCAAAAATGTGTACAGTTGAGAGGTATGATGTGGTACTAATGATCTCACTGACATGTTTTATCTGTCCTGCTTGTTATTTCATTTCTTCTCTGTGCAATACAATGTCTCCTGACTTATGTTAATGCCTCTTGCAGATCCTGACGTCTTTTTCCCCAAAATGTGCTTTAGGTCTGACTTCACCGAGACAAAACTAAGTTCATTGCTGCAGTGCATGCTGTTAATACTACCTATTACATTTAATTTATTTTATTTTATTTATTTTACATTTGTTAACCGGGCTAGTCCAACTGGATACAAGTCCATTTTCAGTGGAGGCCCGAGGAGAAAAGCTCCACTATCTACATACATGATAACAAAACATTAAATAGAAAATATATGATGGTTTTAAGTAAAAAAAAAAAGTAGATATAAAAAAACAAAGTAAAAGACAGTAACAACAATTTAAAGAATTTACAAAAAAGGGGGATAGAGAGACAAGGAAGTAATTTAAGTACAGATATGTGAGAAAAAGGGAGAGAAGAATTAAATTCCCAAAACAGTTGTCAGGAGTGTTACAAGAGAAGTAAAGTTATTTATTTAAGGTAGTCATATAACAGGTTGAAAGGGGAAAAAAGAATAAATTGAAGAATTAGATAAGGGAGTAAGTATAAGGGATATGGGAGAAGGATAGGAGATAAGCATACAGTATCTAACTGCTTAAAAGCATTACTACATCTGGGAGTACCAAATTATGTTTATGCATCCAATTTTACTGTTGCTGTCTGATTTCCATGGAAACTGTGTCTCTCATAATCTTATCAAAATTAGAGTATGCCTTTTAAATCCAATTTTTATCTCACTCAAGAATATGGCACCAAGCCATTGCCAGAAAGCCAAAACACTGAGGCAAAACTGTCACAAAGCAAATGGAAAACAATCTCCAGAACAGCTACTAGCACTGGTTTATAGGAAAAAGGAGCTGTCAGTCAAACATGATCAGGTTTTTTGACTTGGATACAGAAAAACCTGCCTTAAAAATATCACTAGATATGATAAACCTTGACTCAGTAAGTCCTTTGATTCTGTTCCAGTCAGTCAGTTTTTAGGAAAACAGCTAAGTTGGGAAGGACTGGGAATAGACAGAAAACTGGAATGTGACTAGTGGAATACCATAGGAGTTGCCCTTGGTCTTGTACTCCTCAAAGTGTTTGTCTTAGTTATATATGAGGGAATATGGGACAGAGTCAGCCTGTTTGCTGACAACAAAAACACATTTGTAGTAGCAGACAATGGAAGAAAGGATATGGAAGGTTATGAAAGTGTTGACAAAACAGACAGAAAGGTGGCAGTTGAGATTAAATGAAGACAAAAACAAGCAGCACTTGGACCCGAAAAACTACCATGTTAAGTATTATTTAGGAGAGCAGAACTTAATTTTATTCTATTTTTATTTATTTACTATTGTTAAGTAGATAAATGAATTGGCCAAATATCCTTCCCAGCCATGACTGGACTAGAAGCAACGAGAAAGAAAATGAAGAGCACTTGGACCAGAACAACTACCAAGTGACATATTATCTAGAGGAGTGGACCTTCGGTTTATTCTCTTTTCTTTATTTACTGTTTAACTGGATAATTGAAATGGCTAAATGTCCCTTTTCAGCCATGACCAGGCTACAAGCAACAAACAAGAAAAAAGGCAAAATACATAAATTAAAATTAAGAACATAACTGTACAATATTAATGGGGCTTATATAAAGCACTAAACAAAGTGTATTAAACTTTATGATGACAGTAACAGAGCATAAAAGAACACATAATATTTGTTATACCTAGACAGAACCATCAGCAGCAGAGTCAGAGGGCCATAGAAAAGGAAACAGAATGTTGGGGTGTAGCATCATGGGGAAGAAGCACAGAAGGAGAGACAATGCTTGAATGGGTCATGGTTGGGCCAAACCTTAAGTACTGCACACCTCTGTAGGCCAGAGAAATAAATACCAGGCTGCTGGGAGGAGACAGGAGAAGATCTAACAGAGGTGTGTGCTGAATGGGTTGGACATAGATATGGATGGAAATTAGAGATGATGACGTTTATTTCTTAGAGACGGGAAATTATACTGGTTCCCAAGATCACATTCGGCAGATGTGAACTGTCAGTTTGAACAGGAAGGATAAGAAAGGAGGGGTACATGAAGCAGAACATAAGGATTAACTACTCATTGAATATCTGAATGCCTTCCTTCACTGGAAGGATTTTGGACTCATGCAATGAGAAACTATAATGCGTGATGAAGAGGGAAGCCATGTATATGTTAAAATAGGGACACTCCACATGGAGAACTAGTGAAATGGGACTGGAGGGAGGAAAGTAGAACGTTAAATATACTTAAAGGTCACAGTAAACAAGCTGGATGTTCTTTGCCATAAGTCAAATTTAATGTGTTGTAAAGTACAGATAGTATAGAATTTTGAGTATATATAAAGTGGACTAAGCCTCCTTTCACTTTTTAAATCCTTCATTTGCTAATAAATGGATAAGTTAAGCTTGTGTTTAGTCTCACAAATGCATGTTGGGAGTTTTCTTATAAGCTGCCCAGCATTTTGCAGATCATATTTCTGGCTGACGTATTGTCTACATCTCTAAAGAAAAGGAGGCCACTAGGCACAATTAGGCAATTGCAGATTGAAATGACATCACAATGTCCTGCACACTGCCTCCCAGAAGAAAAAGATACTCCTAAACGGAGCATTTTGAACGTCAGTACAATATCAGGAGTCAGTCAGCTGACCACTGAAATACTGTATAAACACACAGTTGGCTGGGCTTCATTCAGGCACTTCTCCTTTCATCTGCTGCAAGCATTTCCTCTGAACCCATTAAGTGGAGATTACTATTCCACATCAGAAAAAGAAACAAAAAAAATAAATTAACTAGACAAATAAACTAGATAAGCTTGATGCTTGTCACACACTCCCAGTATTAATATAAGCATATCTGTCAAGTGTATCCTTAAGAAAACGTAAACATTGCAGGTATTATAAATAATGCATGTTTAATACATCTTGAACCCCAGCAAAGATAATCATCATAGATATTATAATAAGTGTATCCTTAAAAACCTAACTATTGAGTATGCCTAGACAAATGCCCCTCTGGACCCACTTAGATTTCCTGTACCACTTATATCCCTGTTTTATCCCAGAACTGAATTTCCACCCTTTAGTGAGTCACTAGCACCATATCTCATTTTGAACACTTCAATGAACATTGGACTGGTAGATTTTCTTATTTATTATAATCAAGATCCTTCAGGTAGGTGAGAGGGTTGGTTAGTCTCCTCCTTGTTTAAATATCTGATATTTAGTACTGTTCTTCACTTACGATCTGCACTTTCAATAAGGGAGGTACAGTGAGGCTAGGGGGTTATTTTGTTCAGTTTAATAGTGGATGCTATTTGCAATACATGGCTATCATTTTTACTTGTAATAGGATGTTTCTTATGGATTAGGCTAAGGATTCATGATTGTTGTCATTGTGTAGATGTGAAGTGACAATCCGTGTTGAAGGCAACATGTCAGGTTTCAGGTTTGTTTCTGAGCATAATACTGTTGGCAACAATCCTAGCATAGTTCACAAAAAAGGGATTGCATACTGCATAATGCTGTTTTAAAGTGATCTGGTTATGACTGTATGTACACTGCAGCATCTAGTAAGTTAACTGTCATAATTCATTTGTGTTGTTCTAATTAGTCATTTATTTGGGACATTTTTCAATAACATCTTTGTAAACTTTTTATTAATCCACGGCCCAAACCAATTTAGTGTGGTTCATTCTGACATTACTGTTGGCAGAGCGAGCACCGTGTCCATAGATTGTAATGGATGCACCTCTATGCATGCACAGCATTCCGCCATTAAAGTCTATGAATGGTCGTCATGCTTTTACTACCATGATGTCACTGAGGGTAAGGTATACTTTTACGTTCAGTTGCTTGCTCATAGGGAAAGCAGTGATACAAAATGTTTTTCCACTGTCAAAAGCAGCTGCTAGATGCCATTCATAATGCTGCAGAAATGCTGTTTGGCACTTTGTGCACTACCTAATGTAGTACAACGGTAAGGAATGTTTTATGACCAAGTCATTGTAATGTTTAAAATTGGGATATGGGGTATTTCTAATGTTTTGGGTGCTTTTGTGAGCTCCTAGGTTGTCTAGCCTTACAGTCATTTCAAGAACTTTAACAAACCACGTTAGCCAGGGAATAGAGCCACACTGCAGAACTTTATTGAAAAGATGAGAGCTTTTGTTACTAAAGAATAACCTCTTCAGATCTCTCACCTCCTTCAAAACATTACGCTGCATGTACTGTTCTCACAATTTCTTTTTTTTCTATGTAATTCGCTTCTACCATTTTCTAGAAATACCACATCCTGGTATTTTATATCTGTTATAATATTCAGTGTTTCAAATACAGTCTCTTACTTCCATTTTCAAATAATTGCTTTTTGGCAGCCAGAGTCTGCTTGTCATAAAAGTAATTCAGCTTGCCTGAAATTGGAGAGTTAATTCCTTTTATTATGGCAATGTTACAGTACAGTTTTTAATCCATTAGTCCAGGCATTTCTGTTCCTTCTATATTTGTAAATAGAGCACTTGTATAAATTAACTGCTTTATGCCATTGTTTTAATTGAAGTGCTGAAAAACTCTTAGCAACCTCCATTGCAATGGAAGGATGCAGGTGCTGACAGAAGTTCATTTAATGTCTGAGCCACCTATTGGAGCTAGCTGGGAGAGGGGAAGAGAGATAAAGCTTTGACTGCTTGACTCTCTTCAGGGGGTAGCTTGCAGATGACATGCTGAAGAAGACAAAACTGCTCTTGATAGTCTTGGTAGCGCTAGTGGAGACCTGCTACTCAGCATGGCCATTGGGCTAAGCAAGCACCTGTACCTGGAAGGTATGCTCAACCTCTAGTCTGGGCAGGACATTCATTGACCATACATCATTACAGGGAGTGGCCACAAGTACAACTCCAGCATGCAGGGGGATGTAACAGAACAAATCCAATACCACAGCTTCTGGTTTTGGTGGTTGTATAGACCCCCCCCCCTTCCTCTCAGTCTCTAATTACACTTTTCAGGATCTGGGCTGGTAACCCAAAACAGAAATGGGGTAAGTTGGTAAAGGTATGTGTGTGGATTAGGGGTAGCTGTAGACTCATGGGGGCCCCATGCCAGAGCATTTCCCCAAGCTGTGCGACTAGCCATTCTCAGACTGCAAAAAAAAAAAAAAAAAAAGTTCTGAAGAAATCTTCTTATAGCATTTTCGGCTCCTTGCAGCTGGCTATCAGCTTTTATCAATGCTTCTCCTAATTCACCAGGCCTATTGAACCCACCTAGTCACCCCTGGACTAACTCTGACTCAAGTTCAGGGTTATTAAGTAGATAAAACTATCCTGGAGCAGCATCATGCAGCTGTCAAGGTGTGCCCCCCCCCCAAGGACCTGCCCCTCAACACATGTGTCTGCATCCCAGGGAAAGGCATTCAATGGGCAGTGGTATTGTACTGCCCACATTTCCCCATGAAGCTCAGCCTGAGCCCTGCCCCCTGTGTTGTGTGCATGTTCTCTCTCCACTTCCCCAGCATGGATATGTTCATCCTTCCTGCCTGTGTCATCAAGCACATCAACCATTATTTAAACTTGGGTCACCTGGGTTGTAGTGAAGGATTTACCCCTTTGACACGACTATGCAGACTAAAAGTCTGGAAGATGTCTGATGTTTTAGATGAAAGTACTCACCTTTAATTAAAAATCAATAAAAGTCAGTTCTCAGACAAATCCGTTTTTTTTTCTGTTGCTCATCAGGCCTATTGAATGTAAACATAGTTGCTGCATTCCTCGGGTTTTCCAACAGCTGGTCTTTTGATAAAGTGAATACAAGATAATCATCTAGGTAAAGAGAAATGTGAAAGTTTCTAAACCTAAGATATTACTACATTCCCATAGTATTAACAAAACATAGATCCAATGCAAGGTCAGACAGGTGCTCCAGAAAATGAAGAAGATGACTAATATGAAACAACAGAAACCTCCTGAGGTGATCAAAAATCAGAACATGCCTTTAAGCACCGTTCACATCCAGGGTCATCACACAGATCTGCTGGGGTAGTAATGGTAACAAGATATGGAATGTAATTAGCTTGAATCTTCTTATCCCCGATGTTCTTTAAGGTTGCACAGATCCCGAACTGACATCTGTTTTTTTTTTAGCATCCGGAGAAAATATAGTGTTGCTTTCTAGGGAAGGACAACCTGATATATGGCTGTTATCCTTAACATTTTCAGATTTTGCATAACAGACACTTGAGAATCTTCAGAAACTACTGTAGAATCAGGAAAAAGAAAATATTCTGTACTACTTGCTTAGCTCACCTTTCAATCATAAATCTGCAGAAATGCATTTCCAACTCTTTATGAATCTACATTCTCCCCAAAACAATGACTGACCTTTGCAGTGTTAACACATTATTGATGGGAGAAGAGTTACCACGTCAAGGAGTGGGGAACACAGTGAGTCATTTATTAGATCACCATCATCAACAGTGAAGAGTAGGACATAGTCTTAAAATATTTTTAGATTTTTTTTGACCCCTGTTCCATCAGGTATGCATATGCCTTTGTATCTATCAATAAAAAAGGCACAAAAATATTTCTTATTGTCGAAATGCATCTTCTATCCATACTCATTTAAACATGGGAGTCTGATGACAAATTGAGCACAGCGGATGATGTTTACTTGGTTTTGTCCTTACCTTCCAGATCCTGCATCACTGTATTAGCTCAACACACACACATACACACATAAACAAACATGGAGATATAAAGATGAGGATTCACATGCACACAAACACATGCAGACATACAGATGAGCACACACAAACACACACACACACACACACACACACACACACACACACACACACACACACACACACACACACACGTGTAGACATACAGATGAACACACGCATAAACACACACACATGCAGACAAACAGATATGCACATACACACACACACACACACACACACACACACACACACACACACACACACACACACACACACACACACACACGTGCAGACATACAGATGAGAACACACATACACGTGCAGAAATACAGATGTGCAGACACACATACATGCACACACACATATGCAGACATACAGATGAGTACACAAGCACATACATATATAAACATACACACGCGATCTGATTTTAGATTTGCCACTGAATATGCACGGTAGACCTCTGAAATAAGCATGTGTACTGATCATAATGGCAGTAACTGCAGTCCTATAACAAAAGGCTACATAGCAACCAAATTCACCAGCAAGTGGAGAAGTTTCAGAGGTTGTAAGAAACAGTTAAGCAACATTCTTCTTTTTGTCAGAAATTGCCAGTGATTCTATGTTCGTAGAAACAGCCAGATGAATAACCTTGCTGTGAAACAGTATCATAAACATGGGCAGAAGCAAAGTCAAGGAGCTACGAGCCAAAGAACCAAAGTAATGAATACATCACCATGGAATTCATCTTAAAGTTCATCAAATAAAAAAATAACTTACAAGCCCTGTGTGAGCTGGGCAAGGGGGTTGGTGGTAGGGTCAACCAAATATAACTTTCATGCAGTTTCCTTTGCCCCCATAAACCTATTACCTTTAGGCAAGAAATTTGGTATGCAGAAGAAAGCTGCAATTCACTACTAAAATATCTGAGTTTCTTTGTAGCTATCTATTAAAAAGGCTATAACCTACACATCTTTATTACCTGGGAGACAAGAAATGAGGAAATATTATGTCCTGAAAAGGAAATGGTGTCCTGTCTAAGACTGGCTCTCTTCAGTCTGTCTATTGCTTACGTCAGTAGACTCCATCTCTCCCATGACCCTGAACAGAAAAATGTATGCTTCAGAAAATGAATAAATGTATTACCTCAAGAAAATAAGAGAAAGTTATCAATAATAAGATATGGTGCTTCCAAAATACAAAGTGAGTATGGAAGGCAGCTTATAATTTATGTTTTGAATTATAACTTACATGAGGTAGAATTTAGGGTTTTAATAAAATGATACTTCTCAACAGTTCATATACCCTTTGAAAGTGATTATAAAAGGCAGTTTTTTTTACATGATTTGTAAATTACATTTAGGGTTTTAATAAAATGCTTACATTTCTGTCTCATGACTTTCACTAAACATACAACAACTGTGTACTTGAAACCCTTTACTATGAAACTGAATTACTCGTTTTTTGAATGTACAGCACAGTAAGGGACTTAAGGAATGTTCTAGCATCTTTACTAAGAAAACTCTTATTATTTATAGGTTCATAGGTAAATACTAGGCTAGCTGCCCTTGTGGGACATTTTAAGCCTAGTCAGCTTCCCTTTTCATGCTCAAAATAACCTACTCCATTATAGAATGGCCTTACCCATCCCATGACCAATAATTATATATTACCCCTAATAAGAATAACTAGGATCGTACCACTGAAATCTGAAGATAGGAATGCATTGGATAAAGCACTTAGGAGTTACGAATGTCAATTAGTAGTAAAGGAAGCAGTCCTGAAGTAAATGTTCTGTTTCCCATCCACAGATTTAAGGTGTACTTGAACATGGATAGGGATGAACTTTGTTTTATGTAGATAGGAAGTCTGTTTCAGAGCAGCTGTTTCCTGTGAGACATATACCTGTCCTTCCAAATCATTTTGTCGATATTGCAGAAGAAGTTTAGATACCCAGACTGAGTATTTCTGATACCATAAGACTTGCTGATGTGCAGTAAATCCATCAGTAATTGGTCAGAGGATGCCCTTGCGTACCAGACACAGGTCACGTCTTAGCAGTCTGTAGGATACCATGTATAATGACAGAGCTTTGAGTTAGTCCATGTAGGACATGTTCTTTAGGCCTTGTATCTTGTAGAAAGATATTCATGTGGGTGATCCAGTTATTGCATGTGTCTGGACAGATACATACTAAAGGGGGAATTATATTCAATGATTGGCCTAATGGGAGCTGAGTAAAGGGGACAATGCCATACAAAGATCTTGACACAATCCTTTTATTTATAAGCTGTACAATATGGAAGGATTTTCTAACTAAAATGGACACATTTTGGTCAAACGTTAGGCCACTGTCCACATAAATTCCCAAATCCAAAGGACTACATCAACTCATAGGCGCATATTGGCACTGTGGTAATTCCATGGGGTAGATGACTTCCCAAAGGATACAATTATAGATTTTTTGGCATTTAGTTTCAGACCATGATTTTGGCACCAGTTATTTATATGGGACAAACCTTCCTGCAGGATGGCTAAGTCATTGGGGGATTCAATAACTGCTCCTAGCTTGGAGTCAACAGCCAGCATGGTCAGCCAGAGCCCTTTGGTATTGGCTTTTACTTCAGAAAAGTAGATGTCAAACAGGAGATGTCCCAGCACAGAACCCTTGCGGACTCCAGTTGTGACTAGTCTCTTTATGTAGAGGTAACTCCCCCTATTTTGATTATCTGCTTCCTATCTGTGAGACATTTGTCAATCCAGTGAGTGACATAGGAGGTTTATTAACAATTCATGCAGCTTTTATACGATGCCTGAGTGGGGAATTGTGCCAAAAGCTATGGCCAGGCCTAGGTACGCAGTCCAGGCCTAGGTACGCAGTGCACTGTTCTGCTTTGTTCCATTACTTTGGTAACATTTTAAAAAATCCACCAGTTTGAGTAAGCATGGCCTACCCTTGATGAATCCAAACCGAGAT
Organism: Protopterus annectens; assembly: GCF_019279795.1. Lineage (NCBI taxonomy): Eukaryota > Metazoa > Chordata > Ceratodontiformes > Protopteridae > Protopterus > Protopterus annectens. The sequence goes on from NC_056739.1 coordinate 175,753,406, forward strand.
GGCGCCAGCGTTTGGAGTTCAGTGATAAGTCTTTCCATGGCTATACATATGATGCTGGTCAGACCTACTTATCCCATTATATTTAGCAGTAAATGTATTTTGAGAGTACATGAGAGTCTATGTCAAAAATAAAATCAGATTTATAGTAAATGGGTAATGTTAAACATAACAAATTGATAACTGGCGGCTTGGTTTTCTCTACAAAACTATCATAAAATCTTTGCATGCTCAGTAGGCAAGCGTCTGGTATTTTAGTAAAGGAAAGCTACACTTCAGGGTTAGCACGAGAGACTACAGTGTCAGATACAAAGTAAAAAAGGGCAGGCTAGCACATGATCCAGAGGGTGCATTAGAAATTATATAAATGAGATATTGTATCATTCTAACTCTTTCTGGTGAAACATCCAAAGAAAAATGCTTGATTTTGCACTGTATAATATCAAGTAAGGCCAGTGATACATAATGGGACCAAGCATAAAATGTAGTTAAACAGCAGATGAGACTGCAAATTTTCTGGGAGAGGGTACTTGAAAGAGCCCTTATTATTATCTATAAATCTTAAAATAAAACTATTTGTTTCTATTTCATCACCGTCATTCATGAAAACTTCTGATTTCTGAGGGCATGATGTAAATGTAACGGTGTTTGATTCAGATGATACAGATATTCTTGTAACCTTTGATGTTGCCTTACCTTGTACATGGGAGTGTGTATCTCTCTCTCTCTCTACATATATGTATATATATATAGAGAGAGAAAGAGGCAGATATATACATACACACAATAAGTGTGTGTGTGTGTGTGTGTGTGTGTGTGTGTGTGTGTGTGTGTGTGTGTGTGTGTGTGTGCGTGCATTTCATGAAGGAGGAACTTCAGCGTAACTGTTGTGGGTCTTAAATTAAGGGTTTAAGTCTAATCTTCACTTACTACATTTGTGTATTTATGCATGTTCCTTGAGTGTCTGCGTAGATATGTAGGACCTGCTCTACAATGGAATTTCATTCTGTCTAACTCTGCAATGCAACAACTGTAGCCAGTTAAGGCCACAGCTCACCATGACCTGCAAAAGTTTTTTAGAAGTACCCCTACAAGTCTGTAGGTAAAGGTAAGTAGAACTGCAAGCAAGAATTCATTTGTTAAACTCAAAATCAAATATAATTCACATATTTGAAGCTGGATGTGACATCCCCACTCTGGGCCAGTAATCAAGGAGTTTGAATTCTCACCACTGACATTGGAGAGGGACAGTCACTTGGAACAAAAATGCATATACCCAGTATTTCTGATGCAGCTATCTGCATCAAACACAATTTCCCTTAAGAGCACACAGGGAATGCACCCATTCTGGGGTCTGAGTTTTTCTATCTGTCTCCCTTCAGGTCCACAATAAGATTTCCCACTGGCACAGCTACAGAGCTGAGACCTCAGCTGACTGTCCTAGCCAAATTCTACACACCACTCTCTCTGCGAAACCAGTGATTTGTGCCCCTGCTCCAAGCAGCTGACACATGCACACTCTTTGAGATTTGATTTTCAGACACACACACACACACACACACACACACACACACACACACACACACACACACACTCGCACACATGCACACACGCACACACGCACACACGCACACACACCTGGGAAAAGCTGGCACAGATTTACTAGCTATGCCCTCTTCTGCCCAGACTATGAGATAGTTACACTGCCACCAGACACTCCAAAGCCAGAGGTGTAGCTACCTTAAACTTAGTTCACTGCTAAAGACAATACAGAAGGCTTCCTAATGCTTGTTTTCCCAGACATTTTGTCTCTGGCAGCAATTAGAACTGTAAGATAAAGCTTTATGACTTACGTCCAGTAATTTAATTTCAGAACATTTCTCAAAATTAGCAGTAGCTGGACTGTGATTAACTTCTTCTCTTCCAGTATCCTCTGTTAAAACATATACATTTAGCTCAGTTACAATAAAGTCAGGACCCACTGTTGATAGATTTTTAACACAAGCAACTTTACAAATACATTTTCAACACAAGAATCTGTACAAATCAGTTTAATATACAAATGACATGTAATTCTTTACAAAATTCCAGCTAGCTGTGACAGCATATGTTACACATTCACTGCCCTACTTCTCCTGGCATAGCTGGCAAAACCTCACATTGTCACACTGGACACATAATATTAATTATCTGTCTGAAGTACAGAAAAAAATATGTACAATATGGGTTAGTTAGACATTCAAATAGCAGTATTAGCTTTCATGCTGAATGTATTTCAAAGGGAATAGTGAAGTTACAATAGGGTGGTAACTTAAAATGACATGATGCAACTTGTTTTTGTTACAACATAATGGGCCAAATTCCAAAAGAGTTGCTCTTAATGTTAAGTCTGCCCTGATTCCAAAAGATTTACTCTTTGTGTAAATGGCTTACTTTGGTGTAAGGCCTGTCTATAAACATGTTTACTATGGAGACCAGTTTCCAAAACACCTGTTCTCAGTGTAAGTGGTCATTTATACTGAGAGCAAGCCTTTTAGAACCAGGGCCATTGTATACACACCTAAAATAATCAGGGGAAATACTGCAAAAGCATCTGCATATTATGAAGTCTGAACCCGATTAAAAAATGTGATTCAACAATAAATATAAGTTTCTTTTAAATGGACTAGGACTTTAAGAAACTATGTAGTGAAAAATCTAATAAGTTCAATGAAAAAAGTCAGTATACACAGTAGGGCACACATAATTTGTGTATGCAATCATAATTTCATATGTACATGGGGACAAAGCCTGTGTTTAACAAAATTTACTAAAGTCATTTCATGTGAAAAACTAACAGAATCCTTGGACAAGCTGAAGACCACAATGCAGATGACAGTTCTTTGAAATAATGTTAAAAAAAAGTATCACATAACTTGCTTTCTTGTCAAGAGTATGTGTAATTTTAAGGCAACAGCTGACATCTGCAGCCAAACTTTTCTCATTTAAGAAAGTCAGAAGCCATACTGAACTTGTCTGGATGTAATCTGTACATGACATTACTCAGGAAACATCCAAGGAATGCCTTCCCATTACTTAGCAACATCTACCTCTCCTGCGTACTATAAAATATGCCTAAAAACTGGCAGCTCTCTGATCTGTTAACTCTTGCCATACCCCTATCTAGCATCCTCTAGATCAACAATTTTCAACCTTTTCCATCTCATGGCACACATAAACTAATTACAAAAATCATGCGGCATACCTTATTTCCACCCCATGAACAAACCTCTGTAAAGGCAGTCTCACAACATTCATGTAATGCATCCAAGGAACAAAAGCTGAACTTCTCATGTGTGCTCAGCTACCCCATACTATTACAGACCTTTAAGGGTGCCCCACACTACTACAGACCTTTATGTGCACTGAATTCAAATTTCATACATAAGGAGCTTGTTTGTAAAGCAAGTTGTTGTCAATGCCAGATTGGATCGATCAGCTTTCATTCATGCACTATGGTCTACTTAGCAAATAGCTGAGGTAGTGGATTAGATCATCATAATTTAAGGACTCATCAGCATGGTCTATCAGAAATCACATGATGCATGCACATATTATTATTTATTAAAGCGTTTATTAGCCATCTGGACTATCCACCATCACCAATACAGGATGCATGAATGCTTACAACATTGTGCTGGAAGTCTCCGACTTTTTAAAGTTATTCCGAAGGAAAGGAAAATGACTGCACACACAAATTATTGCAACATCACAAACTGGGCACCACTGGTTACAGTTCTTTTACTTACAGCAGGCTGCACTAATTCTGTCACCCACCTCTCCCACCTTGTATACATACAATAAATAGAAGGAAAAGCATACTGTGAATAACCGCTGGCTCAAAATCTTTTGCTTTTACTTTACTAAAGTAAAAATATAAAATGTACACTTAATGGCCCATGTGCTCTGTAACTCAGGACAACTGCATGTCTAAGCACAGTCAGTTTCCACATTTCATGCTAACATCCTTTAATTACTTGTTCTTACCTGTCAAGTTGTACCCAGGTTCCACTTCAGGGTGACTCCCTTCTTCCCAGAGCCGCTTAAGGCACCAGGTATATTCCAGTAAAGGTGTTTGTATCTCCTTTTTGCATTTTCAACATACCTCTTAGCACTGTCAAGTTGTCAACAAATGCTTGTGCACCCTATCCACTAATGCGTAGTAGACAGTTAAGAGGAAGTGCAGGTGCAAAGGCTGGGCTGTGCATGGCATTGTTTTTGGTTGTGCCAATGGAACAACAGCTTCCATGGTTGTTCTGTTTAATAGTGAATTATTTTTATGCCAATGGTTTATGTGTGGTGCTTAAAAGAAAGTGATTGACATAATAGTAAAGTGTATCAGGTGCCTATATACGTGATCAAATTCAGCCACAGCATAGTGGGCAATAAATATGGACCCTCGTCATAGACTTCTTTTGCATCATATTTCTATAAAAGAAGTCTTTAATTAATTTGTTTTAAAAAATCTTGTGACACACCTGTTGACCTCTCGTGACACACCAGTTGAAAATCGCTGCTCTAGATATATCTAATGTGAATTATACACACAAATTTTCCATATCATGCAATATGGTTTCTAAATTCATCTTTTTCATTCAACAGCACTTCAAGGGAATAGCTAAAGGCCATTAGTATGGTAATAAGAAGATGAGGGAAGCTCCAGTCATGCAGCTTCAAGATAGTATAACTGGTCAAAATCCCAACTACAAAAAATATGTACCTATCTGGACATTATACTCAATGCTGCATCTGATCAGGGTTAAATACAGTAGCATGATGGCATTCCAGGACCTAGATGCCATGCCCTTACTTCTAAGTTGACTGCAATAGTATGATTTTCTTACTACCTTAGACACATGCTGGTTGAAAGCCACTATCTACATGAGTTAACAAGCCCCTGACTACTGTGCTTAACTAGGGGTGTTTTGTTAATGAGGCAGTTTCCCTGGGTGGTTGACTTCCCAAAATATACTATTATGCATTTCATATCACTGAGTTTTAAGCTGTGGCTTTGAAACCAGTCATTTGTTCATTTTAGACCTTAATGCAAGATGTTGATATATTGGGGGGGGGGGGGTTCTATGATCTTAGCTTGCAATCCTCTGCAAATTTGGTAAATCAGAGGGTCTTGACATAGGCCTTAACTTCTGAAAAAACTGATGCCAAAGAGAAGCGGACCCAGAAGAGAACCCTGGGGAACTCCACTAATGACTGGCCTCTTTGTGTAGGTGGTCTCTCTAATCCTGTGAGTGTTTGTATGAAACTCTTATCTCCATAGACACTGTGTGCACATCTCTCTTATACTGTATTTGATTCTTTGAGGATTAAATAGTTGCCAGTGAAGCCTAGTCAATAACCTGAGGCTACAATCAAACCCTGTACTTTGTGTCTGAGGTAAAGACCTTAACCATTATTCCAAGCCACACATACTCCCATATCCATCAAACTGACAGCTAAAAAAAATGGGAAGTGCATATCCATGACATCAGGATTTTCAGAGGGTGAGCTACTATGATGCAGTGAAAGAGGGGTTAATACTAAGCTGACTAAGGATGCGTCTGGGGCTAGAGACTAGACTAGCGTATGTTGTTGTGTCTTTTGGCTTTTCCCGGTTAGGGGTCGCCACAGCGGAACTCCGGTCCGCTAATGATTGGCAGTAGATTTTTATGTGCTGGGTTTCCAGCTCTGACGCACAACCTTCAATGAAGGTACGCCCATTCACACATGTCTCCACACAGAAGACGCTCTAGCTGAGAATCGAACAGGACAACGTCATACTGTGAGGCGACCACCACCACCGCAGTAGACTAGACTAGCCTATATAATACTAAATTCAAGCGGCAGTGCTTCCCAATGCACAAACTAGCTTCTCTATGCTGCTGAAGAACATTACTCAATGTGCACTCATAACTGGTCCCTGCTTCCCTGAACCAATTACATCTAAACAGCTGGCAGCAGGGTGTGGAAATACAATCTGCAATTACTCAGAAATTATTTGCCTAAGCTTTTCTTAAAGGAAAACCATGCACTGTGACCGTGTAAGTAAGAATATGTAATTAGCTTTACCTATGTACAACAAAACCACAGGAGACCAGACGACTCAGTGATGTACATGCTATTAAATTACAGCATTTAGTTTATCTTATCCCAATTACATCCCTCCATTCTACTTGAAACAAATTATCTACTAAGAAATTGAATAAAACTAAGATATATATATATATATATATATATATATATATATATATATATATATCTACACACATACATGCATACATATTTTAAAACACCTTTATTGAATTACCATTTGTGACATAGGGAACTTACATTTATAAAAAGAAATAAACCCTATTAACTTCACATTTACAAATGTTATACATCACATATATTGTTATACATTATATAGTCAAAGCAAAATTACATACATTGTTCAGTTCCTGACTTCTCTTAAACCTCATTCCTCCAAATTTTTTTTCTACATTTGTTGTCATCACAATTTGCATTTTTTCTATGCAATTTGCTCCTACCCTTTTCTAAAGATCCCACTTCCTGTTCATTTATCTCTACTACAATGTTCACTACTTCACGTATAGTTGGTTTCAATTTTGATGTACATTTTCTAGTAATTGCTTTTTTTGGCAGCCACCAGAATGAAAATCAACAAGGCCTTTCAATGTCTAGGTAATTCAGATCTGGTATCATATCTCAAAAAAAAAATAGTTTGCCCAATATTCCTGACAGAGTACTCTGCAGGGAATTTTTAAAATCTGCCAATTCATTGCATTCTGAGAACATACACTCCCAGGTATCTCTTTCTTCCCCATTGCACATCCATTTGCCATAAAAGTATCTATGCAATACTTCCAGGCAAAACTCCTAAATCTTCTAGATTTTGTACGATGTTTGGGAACCATACACATGTCATCCCATTATTTCTTTGTGAATTGCATTTCTAATCTCGCTTCCTAATCTTTTCTAACCTCTTCTAACTGATTCCTATAGTTATTGTGCAATATTTTACATGCCCTACTATTTATCCCGTTTTTAACAGCAGCTTCTATTCTAAATTCAATTGAAAATTCAGGTCTTACATTTAGGATTCCCTTATCCCTTTCTCTTTTTCTGTATCTGATAACAGTCCTTGATAGGGAAGGCAGTCACTAGGCTGCAATCCAAATGTCTTCTTGTCCTCTTCCCATTCTATTACCTTTCCCTCTTGTTCCCAATATCTTGGTTCCTTTGCTAGCTTCCTTCAGTAAATTCAAGCTCCCCTCTTACATATTCTCTGTATACATAATTGCAGTCATCCCTAATGGCACAATCTCCTTTCTCCATATCCATGTTGGCTTAGATCTTCACATATTCTCTGCTGCTTTATGAATATAATATTCTGTATGCCTGTTGATATTTCTTCTTAAGGATACACATCCCTATTCTTTCCTTATTTCTTCCATTAACCCCCCCCCCCCCGGGCTTCATCACCATCTCTTTCCTCATTGAATTGTAGATTTCTGCATTTGTTATATATAAGAGGCTTAACTGTGTAGCTCCAAAATATCCATTCAAATCAGGTAATCCTAAACCTAACATAAAACAACAGTATTAGTGCAGTGACAAGTTAATTACTAATAAGGGAAAACTAGCAAAACTAAAAGTAACTGGAACCATGAGCAGGGATAAACAGTAGTTAATTCAAAAATTCAAAGTCCACAACTTACTTGAAGAGTTGCTTGTTTTTTCAAGAGTTTGAAATCCAAAATATAGTTAGAGGTACTTATTCCACAAGCTTAAAATTCACAACATGCTTAAAAAGTTGCTGCTTATTCCACAAGTTTAAAATGCACAATGTACTTAAAAGGTTGCAGGCCACAATTACGTTGTTGTATATTTTGGATTTTAAAATCTTGAATAAACAAGCAACTCTTCAAGTAATTTGTGGACTTTGAATTTTTTGAATTAACTACTGTTTATCCCTACTCACGATTCCAGTTACTTTTTAGTTTTGTTAGTAATCCTAAACCTCCTTGTTCTAATGGGATGATCAACCTATTCCACTTTACTCTCATCTTCTTCCCCTCCCAAATAAAATCCTTCAACTCTTTATTCATTAATATCCAAAAAATGCCTGATCTTTATATATAACTAAAGTGACTAAAAAACAGTTTTACTGCTTGTATCTTGCTATCCATATCCATAAACAAGAGATTCCAATTTCTCAGTTTTTATATTATCTTTTGATTAGTCTCTTGCCTTGTGTCCTTAGCTGCAATAGCAGAATCTTTTTTTTTTAATTCATACTCCTAAATACTTAATTTTATCATATCCCCATATAGGTATTGCTGAACTTATTCATATGTGGATACATAATTTATTCTATAACCTTTGTTTTATCTTCATTAATTTTACATCCTGAGAAGAAAAAAATGGAACTGTCTCAGAATGCTCCACAACACTCACTGAAATGTCATTTCTGGTTCCATCATGTACGAAACAATATCATTTGCAAATAAAGCCAACTTTTCTTGAACACCATATATCACTTATATCCTTGAATTTCTAAGTCACTTATTTTTTTGTCAATGGTTATAAACATAATGGAAATAACAAAGGGAAAAGAGACCATCCCTACCTGGTTCCTTGTTCAGACACAACTTATCAGTTGAGGAACCCTCATTCTTTGATTTTTGTTTCAGATCCCTCTTATATCTGTCTAATAAACCTTATTATTGTGTCAGGAGATGCAAATGCTTCCATTGTCCTACTCATAAAATACCAGCTTACTCTATCAATTGCTTTCTCTGCATCAAGACCCACCAATAATTGCAGTATTTTCTTACATTCTGTTTCTCTCTGGATCACCATTATTGTATTAATGTTGTCAAATGTTTGCCTTCACACAAAACCACTTTGGCCCATCTCTATCAATTTTGGCATTGGATTTAAGATTATTTAGCCATTATAAACATAGGCATTTTATAATCATGGTTTAAAATTAAAATGGTCTTATATGAAGCTGGAACAAATATCTCTTTAAGATCTTTCGGTATTACAGCCACCACAGTTTTTTTTTCTAGAATGTTGATGTTTCCCCTCTTTTTTACAATACTGTTAAACAAAACCTTCCAGAGCTTTATCACTTTCATCCCTCTAACCTACATATTTCTACTATAATAACCATCTATTCCTGGAGACTTTCCTGTAGATTTATTATACATTACTATTTTTATCTCATCTTTTCCTATTCTAACTGTTAGTAGTTGAACCTCATCTACCTCTGACATTGGCATATTTAAGTCTTCCATAAATATTTCCATTTGTGCTTTTTCTTGATTTCCCCAGTTCTCTGCTTTATACAAATTTTCATAATATTTCTGAAATATCTTGAATACCTTTAGAGGATCTCTGCTTAGTTTTTTTGTTATAGGCTCCCTAAGTTTGGCAACAGAACTTTTTCCTTTCTGTTGCTTAATTTATTGTGTCAAAAGTTTTTGTGCTCTGGAGTTATTATAAAAAAACAGCTGCTTAACAGGAATATTTCTAAACTCATGCAAATTATCCAAGTACACCCTTATTTCTCTTTAGTACTCTGCAATTGTGCTTCTTGTTTGGCGAGATTCTCCTTATTTTGTAATCATTTAACCTTTATCAACCCTTCTAAATAATTCTTATTACTTCTTAAACAGATCTCTTTTTCTTTCATTTGCACGCTACTTTTAAACTCTACTTCTGTTTTATCCTGCTCATTAGCTATAACTTCTGGAGTACTTTCTACCTTCCCTAATCATTTGCAAATAATTTCCAATACCCATTCCTTAAACTTCTCTCTTTTTAACAGATAAGTGGGGAAGTACCATTGTCTCATCTTTACTTCATTATCCTGCATTTTTATTTTAGTAATTATTGGCACATGATATGAAAATGTTATTTGAATGTGTGTCAAAATTCTCAATTAAATGCACATGTTCCTGTGAAATATAATTTCTGTCTAGTCTAGTCCAGTTGTTGTACCTTGCTGAATAATATGTAAATTGTCTCTGAGTTCCTACAACTGAATTCATGTCTTTCATAACAAATATTTTCATAAATTTCTTCATAAATCTACCCTGTTATATTTTCCTCTCTAGCCCCCCCCCCACATACATCTTCATTGTTACAAATCACCTATAAGTAATATTCCTTGCTGAAAGGCAATTATTTATCTGAAAAACTTTTTAAGCTCCATAATAGCAGCTTCAGGTGGAATATAAATGCATGCTACCATAATCCTCATCCATTGCCAATAGCCTCTTACTACCACAAAGTTGACATTATTATGCTTTCCCTTTCTATAACTACTGGAGCTCCTGTAGCAATTAATATAAGTACTTCTGTTTCCCTTTGTCCATGATATTCTGCAGAATAACCATCCTGGAATCCTTTCTTTATCAAATTCACATGCTCCATTCTTTCCAAATGTGTCTCCTGTAGCATTAATATTTGCACTCTGCAATTCTTAATATAATTAAATATTCTTTGCTATTTGTCTATAATTATGAGACTATTTACATTAAATGATAACATGGAAAATGTTGCTATTATGGTAAGAAGTCATTATTCCCACCTATTATATATGGTAGCTTTTTTAAATGTATATTTCCAGATTTGGTGATACGTGCACCCATTAATGTTTGGCAGGTTAATCCTTTATACATGTTTTTATTATCATCAACACTGGAACCTATGTGACATTTTACAAGACTTTTTGTTATAATAAAAGCTGTAAAACAAAAGAAACTAAGAAAAAAAACTCCAAGTACAACCTGTAACGTTAATAAAACATATATAACTCTGTACATCTTCAAATAATAAAGTTTAATTGTCCTAATAGGGACATTTGTACCAAATAGACAGCTGCTAACACAGGCCATAATTAGCATGAATTTGTGGTTACCCATACTAAGACGTGTGTTATTGCCTGTGCTTCTACTTACACTAACTGGTGTCTGTTCTTTTTTTTTTTTTTTTTTTTTTTTTATCTTTATCCATCCTCCCACTCCAGATGTGAAAACAACTTGCATGCTTTCAGAAATCATTAACTTTTAGCATTGAAGAAACCAGTGTTCTGTCTTTTATTGTTCCATTACCAGGTTGTCTCCATGGAAAAGTAACAGAAAAAATAAAAATGTAGTTCTCTGCTGTAGCCTGAAAGAAAAGTTGAAATATATATTTCTAAAGGAAAACTATTTATTATATTCACTGTTCTCATATTTACTTGTTTCCACTTAAAATTTGTTATTAGATTAAGCAAAGAGTCTTAATACAGACATTTGTCTATGCAAAAGTAAGAGAAAACATGTCAGCTCTACATATAGTATGATCTGTGAACTTTTGCACCTCATCCCCCACCTCAACAACCCAAGATTACAGTCTATTAACTTAAACATACTTTTGCTCAGTCCTTTTTTATTTTTCTGCATTGTAATGCCCACATTTCTTAATAAAAAAATGATGAAAGAAAGAGAAAATGAAGAAAAAAAGACATCTGTTTACTTTAGTAATTTTATTACATACAAGAACAACTAAAATACTTCACTATAAAATATGCAGTTTATGTTGTGAAAAGTTTCTTACATGAAGTCACTAATTCCACATTGCTAGTCTTCTTCCTGTTCATTCATCTCCATCATTTCCAAGGTAATCCTTACACTTCTGGTCAATTCCCATGCTTTTCTTTGTCTCTCTGACAATTTCCTTTGGAATATTCCTTCTTACCCTGCTTTCCATCAAAAATAAGTTTGATCCTCCAGGAAAAAAAATATTCTGAAGACAGCTGCATAAAGCAGCTTTAATCTCACACCTGCCTTTCAACATTCCCTGATTACTGGAATACACTTGTTTCTCTTCATTGAATAATCATTTTTCACAAATACTCATGTCTCAAACTTGTAATACTTTGCCCTTTTGCCAAAGTTTAGACAGGATTGACTCTTTCTGCTGGTGTGTTTGTATCTTTACTAATAAAGTTCTTGGCTGCTTTCTCATGGACAGATTTGGAGCATACACATGGTGTATCCTTTTGATTAACAGTTCCTGCTGTGGAATACCAGTCTAGTTGCTTATTTGTGCCTTCATAAAATGAATACAGTCTGTTCTTTCTAGTTTCTCTGGTACGGCAGAAAATCTCAGATATTCCCCTATGTGCTCTGTTTTCTAAATGTACTATTTTTTGAAATATCTGTTATTGAGCAGTCTGTTACTCAGCCAGTCTTTTCTTCATTTCATCCTCTGATTTTTGCAGTTTTGTTAGCTCATCAGAATATCTATTTAAAGCTTCTTCCATTTTACAGCCTTTTATTTGAGTTGATATACCTCTTCAGTGTTTCATTTATTTTAATCAGCTCTAAGTACATTTGACTTATTTTTTCTCTAGATTACTGGAGGCCATCTCTTGCACAAACACTAGAGCTTGAACTGTTTTTTTGCAGAACAGTTGCAGGATTCTTCTTAGTTAATGTTTTCTCTTCACCTTTTCTAGTTGATTTCCTTTCAGACTCTCTTAGTTTCTTCATTGCAGGTGTCTAGGCTGTATATTTACTTTACTAGCCAGTGACTGAATTTTATTCAAGCTGACAATATCATTCACTGTTATTTTTTCTCTGTTTTCACACTGAGAGAGCTGAAGTTAAACTGTTGATTAGTATGCAGCCATCTTGGAAGTAGCTTAGAAAATAATACTGATGTCTGACTAGGCTCAAACAATTTGCCCCTCTGGTTCATTTACTATTGTCAAGATTTTCTCCACTCTCTGTTGAAAGATATTTAACACCTATGCCTTACCACCAACTGCATACCCAGCATTTGGAACTCAGTTCTGGTCAAAACAAAGCCTAAACAACCTAAACTCATGAAAACTTTAAACATTTGCACAATCTGCACAATTTCAGTTCTACCTATTTTAGGTAAAATGCTAGAAAAAAATCATTCACAAACAACTGATGTCATACTTTGAGCCACATCATCTGCCTTCACAAGATCAACATATTTTTGGGTAAAATGACAACACTTTGCACCCTAACTGATCAAATCCTGTTAAATAGGGACAAAGGAAACCTCACAGGAGCCATTTTTGATAATCTCACTTGTGCTTTCAACCTGGTTGGTCACTTCATACTCCTGTCACACCTGATCAATATAGGTGTCAGCCCACAGGCCTATAACTGGTTTACAGACTTCCTCTCTGACAGAACCTTTGAGTTTGAGATTAAGCCCACTAGCTCCATGGTCATTCCTGTTCACACAGAAGTCTCACAAGGCTCCATTTTAGCACCACAACATTTTTTCACATTTATTAACAAAACCATCTTTGATTTCTACAACATATTCATACTTTTGTATGCTGATGACATGGTTATTCACAGGTCCACCCCCAGTCACCCCATAATATAAAACCAATTCCAAAATGACCTTCTGGCAATCAACACCTGGCTCATCATTAACAAAATCATTGGCAATGCAAGTAAACCTAAATATGTAATCTTTGGTACAGAAAGAAAGTTAGCAAAATGTCCTATGAAATTAACCATAACAGACATAAACAAACCAGTCAAAACCACATCCACTTTCAAATACTTAGGCGTCTAGCTTGATAAAACACAAAACTTTCAAGAATACATATAGTAAACTAGGTATAAAATCAATTACCTCCTATTCTGAGATCATAAAATCTCATACTTTCTCTCTCTTGCCTGGCAGTAGTTGCCATAGCTGAAAGAATACTGTTTGCACAAATAGAATACAGACAATCCCTCATAGCCACACTATCTAAGAAAAGAACCTCAATCGTACAATCTCTGTTTAACAAAATCTGTCAATTTATAGCCAGCTCTCACAAAAACTAACATCACTGCCATTCCATTGAAACCGGTTGCAAATAAAGCAAACCCATATAGAACTCACCATTGTCATAACCTTCATCAACTAGACTGGCTGGAACTAAAAAACCTTCAGATACTTTCCCAACTTACCATCACTCATAAAATTGTTTATCTACCTAATAATACACCAGTACTAAACAACCTTATATCACCCTATAGGAATCTTGAGTCCTTACACTCCTCCAATAAACTACTTACTAGGACCACCAAGTCAAACGACTTAGCTGGTGACTCACTATTCTCAAATACCGTGGGAAAACAATGGAACCTCTTGCCCTCTGACCTTACCACACTTCCATCCCTCTCTCTCTTCAAGCAAAGTCTTAAGGCATACCTTAAAAATCACTGGCTATGCCCTTGCTGTTACCCAGACTGATCCTCTGGACTTCTCATTGTCATCTCTTGGCCTCCCACTATCCTGTTCTCTTTCCTATATTCTCCCCTAAATTAGAAGGTACTAAAGTAATCTCTACTACTTGACAACAATTACATTCTTGTCTGCTGAGATATCAATGTACCCTGTTGGTAGTATTCCCTGCCTCTTAATCAATATACCCTCCTTTTTTTTCTCTCCCTTCCTTTTTTTTTCTAATAATATGTCTAGCATATAATCCTTAGGAAAAGTAACTGTCTGCATAAACTAGATTTACCAAAGTTTTAAAGGTATTTTTCTAATAGTGTCTTGGGATTGCCCTAGACTTACATGCTGTAAAATGTTCTGTAAATATGATGAATCTAGTATAGTATGTCCTTTTGTCTTCCTAGAATTTATAGCTAATACCTTTTTGGCTATTTTAAACCTTTTGGTGTGGTGGTGGTATGTTTTACAATTGGAGCTTTTCTCCTCGGGCCTCTGCTGAAAATGGAAATATATCCAGTTGGACTAGCCCGGTTAACAAATGTTAAATAAAATAATAAAATAATAATCTCCTTTTTGGGTCACTGCTCATTAAACTCCTGTACCAAGACACTGTCTCACTCCTCTCTGTTAAACTCATTCTTATTACATCAAGCTATAACCTCAGGAATGAAGCCCTTCCAGGACCATCTCTTTAAACAACAGGAACAAAACTGTAGTGCACCAAATACAGTTTTTCAGTTCTAGCCTCTAGACTATGGCAGGATTCAGATCGCAATTTAAAGCATTCCTAAAAAAAAAAAAAAAAAACTTAGACCACATAACATAACTTTTCTATTGCTCCAGTGATGGCATAGTATTGTCCCCAAAAACCCCAATCCAGCAGTATTTCTTGGTGATTACGTGCACATTTGTATTTTATTACTCCGACTTACTCTTTTACAAAATATATGGCAAATTTTCTTTTTTTCCCTTTTTATTTCTCAGCTTCTCTTCTCCCTTTCGCTTTCCTCATTCTCTTTCTTTTCCTGTACATAGTTCAACATGTAATTGTTAACACACACGCGCATAACTATGTCTATACAGTAGAGAGTTGATTATCTGAACGTCAATCATCTGAAACATCAATTATCCGAACACAGCCTTCCAAAGTTTTTGGGTAGGAAAAATCATAAAGTCTAAATATGTAAACGTTATAAGTATTCGCTTGTGTATTTTTTTTTTAGCTTGTAGCCCACTCGTGTGTGAAAAACATTCTTTATTGCCCACTGGAATGGCTGAATGGTTGAAAAGTGTATTCCCTGCTTGCAGGAAAAAACAAGATTTCAGAAGTTTTTATCTGGTTCAATGTATGTTTGATTATCCGAACAGTTTGATTATCCAAACTACCCTAGGTGCCAATTAGTTTGGATAATCGACTACCTACTGTATAATGTATAACTGTTCCTATTCTATGTATCCAAACTATTTGCTGTATTACAACAACACAGGATGGGCGTAAAAATGATTAATTTTTGATGAATCTTCTGCCACAATAAATAACTACATATCTAACTAACTAATAACACCGCCTAGGTGTTTCTATCAGGACCCTAAATGCAGCATTTTGCACCAGCGTCAACACACAGATGATGTACAAGTACCTCATGCATCTCTGCTTTGCTTATGATAGATAAAATGGTGCTTGAAAAAGACAGCTACCATAGCACATGAATGGCAGATAGGACCACGGCACTCCTGTGACACGTATCATATGTGGTAAGTGTTCGTAAGCATCACAGAAAGCTCTCCTCAATTTGTTAAACATTCTAACTTCCCAATAGAATAGTTATGTCTGGGATGGGCAACAACTTCAATTTCATATCAACAAACACTATTCAAATACATGAACAGCAAATAAAGACTAGAAAGTAATAAAACATAAAATACATTAGGATAAACATACCTCTCAACTGTCCAGATTTTCACAGAATGTTCACATTTTTGCCTAATATTTTTGGTAAGTTCCTTATAAAATGTGTGGTTTTCTAGCAAATCACTGAAGATTGAAGTCACTAAACAATGACATACATCTGAGTTTCAGACTTCATATTCTTTAGAAAATGCACACTAACACAAATCCTGTTATTCTAGGAACTTTCTATGTTTAAAAGAGCAATATTTAAAATTTGTCCCTTTTTTGGGCCTTTATCCCACCATTATTCTAGGCTTTGTCCAGATTTCTTACACTAAGAGGTTGAGAGTATGAAAATAAACAATTACAAGTTAAAGAACAAACAAGAATGTAAAATAAAAAAAAATCTTCACAAAGGCGGCAATGCAACTGATTCCTTGAATTTCAGATCAATTGCTATCCTATCTCCCCTCTCAAAAATGGTGGAAAATTGCATTCACAAATAGCTCCTTGATCACCTTCTCCAAGAAAACCTTCTCACCCCCTCTCGGCACGGCTTTCGCCCTAAACACAGTACTGCAACTGCTCTTATATCCTTCACAAACACCATTGCTAAGTCCAGTGACAGTAATGAGCTAGTCTCCTGACCGTTTCTTGACCGATTCAAAGCCTTCGACACTGGTTCCCACAGAATACTCCTATCCAAACTAGCTTCGCTAAACCTTTCTATCTCTACACTACCTTGGTTCTCCAGTTACCTGTCAAACAGATTCCAAATGGTCATTTTGTTTATCTCCCTTCTTACCTGTTCAAACTGGGGACCAACCAAGGCTCCATCCTTGGACCCCTACTTTTCAATATCTTTATTAATGACCTTCACTCTTCATGCCCACTCTCTACTATCATTCAATATGCTGAAGATTCCACAATCATATCCTCCTCTGATGACATTACTCACAATCATATCCTCCTCTGATGACATTACTCACAATCATATCCTCCTCTGATGATATTACTCACCTTCATACCCTAACCCAAGACTCCCTTCTGTCTGTCGAAAGGTGACTTACTTCCAACCAACTGTTACTGAGCTCTAAGAAAACTAAATGTCTCCTATTCCTCTCTTCTACTTTTCAACACCATAAAACTACCTTTTCTGTATCATCCCTGGATAAGACACCCATCTCTACTGATTCTTTCACAAAACTCCTTGGAATTATTATCAATGACCACCTAAAATTTGATCTCCACACTCAGCAATGCATTAAAAGGACTCACCAAAAACTAGGCCTCCTATACAGACACAAGAAATTCCTCACCCATTCCGCCAGACTCTCCCTTGCTCAGGCATTTCTACTCCCCACACTACTCTATGCAGCCCCTATACTCACAAACTTCCAATCTAACCTTCTGACTTACTTAGAACTCACATATAACAAAATTGTGAGTTTTGCATCTAACCTGCCCCACTGAACTCATCAATGTGTAGCTCTAAAAAACCTGCAGTGGCTTGAATTTCACCACCAGATTCTATTACCCCAGCTCCTCACAGCTCATTCAGTATTACACAACCCATCTTTTTGCCCCTCTCTCTCTAATCTCATCCAGCCTTACACTCCCAACCATGCTCTTTGTAGCTTTCAACAGAACCTGCTGCAAGTTCATATGCCCAACAAAAATATTGGCAAACTACTCTACAGCTATTCCATCCAAATGCCTGGAACAATCTATCAGTACATGTCAGATCTATCACTAACTCCAGTTCCTTTAAAACTGCACTAAAAGCTACCTACCAAAAATCATGGTCATGCTTTTGTAATGACCCAGTATAACTTATCTTCCTGTTTTCTAGACTCAGCATAACTTATCTACCTGCCTTCTATTTATTTCTGCCTGTTTCTCGCCCTCTCTAAGCCGTATCCTTTATAATTTTGATAAATAACTCTACGACTTGGACTGTTGTTCCCTTTTCTGTTACTATAGCCTTTCAGTTACTTCCTACCTTGAATTATCTCTTGTTTTTACTCTACACTTCAGCCTCTCACTATAACTATTCTTGGCTTATACTGGCTGCACACTAATATTCTTCCTGAATCTGCGCATAATCCTCATTATGCAGCTTTCTGCCTGACTTACTTTCAATGAACTTGTACTTTGCACCTTTTGTTTTTCACATTATTCTTTTCTCACCTAAAAAAAAAACACCTTGTTACATACTTTGTAAAAAATTATACTGTTTGACATTTTATTTTAGCGCTTTTTAAAACAATCGTTTTTCCTGTAAGCATTGACAATGAATGTTATTTTTTAGCTTTTCTCCTCGTATCTCCGCTGAAAAAGGGTCTCTACCCAGTCGGACTAACCTGGTCAACAAATGTCTAATAAATAAATAAAACAGGATAAACATAACTGTCATGCCATTTGCCAAGATATAAGCAATTCATTTAAAGAACAGTAAGAATCTACATGAGGAATACTATTCAGTCAGCAACAAAAGGATTCATATCATTAAATCCTTTAAAACTATACAGTTGTAGTTTCTTTTTAATGATTAAAACTACAGTTGTAATTATAAATGTTTAGCTCAAAATGTTATTTTCCTAAACCTGTCTCAAGGTTGAAAAAAACGTGCAGTGAACCAAAGCAAGGCTGTAGTTAGCACCATGAAATGAAGACTTTATAAAAACTTTATTATAGTGGAAAGGGTTGATGTTTTTATATACTGTCCTATTTTTATTTATTTATTTTTACATTTGCTAACTGGGTTAGTCTGTCTGAGTTCTTAGAAGCCCTTTTTCAGCAGAGACCCGAGGAGAAAAGCTCCCAAAGAAAAGTTTAAGTAAACAAATAGTAAGAACAAAGATAAACACATCACATTTTAAGTATACATACTTCTGAAGTAATTACATAACATACAATAAAGAAATATATAGAATGGCTAGAAATACGATACAATACAATACATATATGGAAATTTTCACGTAGTATGGCAAGAAACTAAGCAGAAATATGATAAGACTAAGGTCAATATATTGCTGGACCAAGGTACTAGGTATGAAGTAAGTAAATATACAGATAAAGTTGTGTGAACTTTGGAAGTTAATAAATAAATTAAAGAACAATAATAAGGGATTATGGGAACTGAGTGTAACATGAGCTAACTAGTATGGAATATGACGGAAAAAAATGTGTAGGTAGTAGTAAGAGAGAGCTAGAAGCGATACAGTTAAGTTAGGTTATCCCTGAATGTTTCTTGGTATTAGTTTAGAGCATGAACATATCCAGTTTGATAGGAAAAAAGATTTAAGTTGTTTCTTGAAGGCATTTTTGTCTTTAAGTAGTCTAAGGGCTAAAGGGAGTGTGTTCCAATTTTTTGCAACTGAGTGACAATAGAGTATTTTCCCAAAGGTTTTGTTTGGCTTATGAACTTCAAGAAAGTATTGATTAGTACGTCTTAGTGAGCATTGAGGAGTATAAAGTGTCAGACAATTTGCAAGGGATGGGCAAGATTTAGGATTGTTTAGTATACTGTGGGCTATAAGGAGTTGGGATTGAGGCAGTAAGTTGGAAAATTCAGGCCAGTGTAAAGCCTTTAATGAGAGGCAGTGATGGGATTTGTAAGGTTGATTTGCAGCAATTCTGGCTACTTTGTTATATGTGGTTTCTAGTTTGGATGTTAGGTTACTCTGTAGATGGGTAAGAATAGGTGAAGCATAGAGTAAGGATGGTAGAAGCAGGGAATGGGCAAGGGATGGCCTGGATGCACAGGGAAGAAAGTTTTTGTGGTAAAACAGACCTAGTTTTTGGTGTTTTTTTATTGAGCTATGAATGTGATGTAGTTTTAGTCCTTTTTAATTTAATTGCATTTTTTAAACTGTTTGGTCTAATATTGCTGCATACTCCGTGTGCTAGCTTGCACTGCATGTGAATTGTTTTACTACTGTTTTTGCTACTTTTCTGTAAAAAAAAAAAAAAAAAAAAACTGTAAGCCTGTTTCCTACCTTTCCTGTAACTAGTGTAGTCCAGATACAGATTTGCTGTATCCAGGACTGTATGTAAGCTTCTGAGCCCCCCAAGCCTTTCTGTGTTGGAGGGAAGCCTTCTAGCTTATCAGTGGGAGTGGTAAGCACTAGGTAACCTGTCTACCACATAAGGAGTGGTTCTGGCCCAGAAATTGTAGTTGTTGGTCGTTTGGGCAATCTTCCATCTCTCTCAACTTTCTGATTTGAAAGCCTGCATTTGCACTTGTTTCTGTCCTGTAACTCGTCTAGTGCAGTTACAGATTCTTAGTTTTAGCACTTAAATTTGCTTATTCATGCTCAGCACTTGTTCAGAACTTGTAAGCACTAAATAAGCAACTAATTAGTATAGCACTCAATCTTCCTCATTACCTAAAGGAAAACAGTTTTTGTACTTACTTTTCTCACTTGCTTAGAGAAAAACAGCTCTTGTACTCACTTTCCTCACTTATCTAGAGGAAATAGTTTTTTATTCAGGCATGTCCAAGGGTCAGCTCCCAGTGTTCTCTCCTGTCTATCTAATGAATCTGGGCATCTTAAGGCAATGTAGAAATTGCCTCATGTACACAGACAACCCTCTCCTCCTACCACCCAACACTACAACCTGTGACAGATGCACTTATCTAGCCAAACTGGAGGTAAAGCTCTCTCCAGCCAAGACTGAACTTGACAGTCATGAGGAGAAGGTAAATATTTGCACCACACCACACTCATCACATAGTCTCACGAAATCTACACCACCAAACTCCACACATAGTAACACAAAAACATTCACGGAGGCTCTCAGTAATAATCTGTCTAAGAAACAGAGACCTCCAAAGCAGAAACGTAAGCAACCTCCATCCCCCAACACAACCCAAATGACACATAGCCCACAGACTCAGTGTGCCACTCAACCACAGCCAGTAAGGCAAAACAACGTACCCAACACACTGTCCATAGGTGACTCTATAGTGAGGCACACTGATGTCCAACTCACCAGGCTAAACAAGGAGAAGGTTACTGTCAGCTGCCTGTTGGGTGCCAGGATCCGCCACATAACCCACACACTCAGGTCATTCCACAACAAGTACAAATATGACTCTGTCATTGTCCATGTTTGTGTGAATGAACTGAGACATACCTCCCTGGACTACATGAAAAGAGACATGGAAGAGCTCTCCGATCTTGTAGCCCAGGCAGGTATGACCCTAGCCCTGAGTAGCATTCTGCCATCACCCAGAATGATACCACAGTACAAAGACAAAATGATTGACTTCAGCAATTGGCTAAGCTTCTGGTTTCATTCTAAGGGGATCCAGTATCTGTTTGCTTGGGATGACATGGTCGACAGACCACAATGCTTTGCCACAGATAGCCTGCACCTGTCGCCCCTGGGATTCCGGATACTGGCTAAGGCTCTTGCTGCCCCTATAGTGCCTTTTTTAGGCAGGGTTCAAATAACAAATTCACCACCATAACAGGAAGAGGCAAGCAAAAACTGAGGGTAATGCTACTCAATGCTAGAAGTCTAAATCTCAAAATGCACTCACTCGAGGCACTCCTTAAAATGGAGAACATCGATATCTGTGCAGTGACTGAGACCTGGTTCAAGGCTCCAGAGAGCATCCCTGCACTACCAGGCTATAACTCATACCACACTTTTCGGCCATGTAACCTGGACCGAAACACCAAAGGCAGAGGTGTGTCCATATTCATTAAGGATTTCCACTCCGCCAGGCTAGTTGCTCAGCATAATGCATCCGAGGTTATCCAAGTGCAACTAACTCTGGGCAAAACTGCAATCCAAATTGTAGCTTGCTACAGATCCCCCACCATGCCCCAGGATTCCCACTCCTCTTTCCTTGATGTACTGGAAAAATATTAGGGTTCAACCAAGTACCCTAATAATGGGCGACTTCAACTACCCCACCATTAACTGGGAAAACTACTCGTGTACCAACTCCTTAGCTCAACGCTTTCTGGAATTCATAAACTCCAATGCCCTAGATCAACTTATCCACACCACCACCAGGGGCAACAATATCCTAGACCTAGTCATTACCAACATGAGTGAATGGTGTTCCACACCTGAAGTCAACTCTTCATTGATTTGATCCGACCATAAGCTTATCACCATTGATATCCACATCCCGCCCCCACCCCCCATTAAGGAAACCACAGTAAAAAATTTCTCCAAAGCCAACTTCATGCTTCTTAAGACAGAAGTGGTGAACTTCATGACACCCATGCAAATGGACAATACAGTTACAACTGCTGAATCCTACACAAATGCGCTCTATAAGCACTTACAAGAGTGCATGGATCGTGCTATCCCAAACAGAACCAAGATGCTATCCTCTAAAAAGGAAGCCAATCTGGTGGTCCCCTACCATAAACAAACTGTACAACAGAAGGAAGAAACTGTTGCAAAAGAGAGTAAAATCCCATGAGTGGCGATGCGCCCTGGTCAGCCTCAGTAAGAAGCTGAGATCCCTTATAAGATCCTCCAAAGCTAGCTATGAAAACAAAATTGCCACTAAATCCAAGGACAACCACAAAGCATTCTATAGCTATCAAGAATCTAGATGGCAATACCCAGATCTGCTCTGAGTTACAGCACAAAGGCATGAAAATTACAGAACCAACTGATATTGCCAACATCCTGGCAGATAGGTTCAGTGCTAACTTTACCCCCCTCTCACCCCCTAAAGGGCCAATATCTATACAGGAAGAATGCAGTGTCCCCGTATTCACAACTACATGGTAAAAGCTGCACTCTCTAAAGCCAAAAACACAGCATCCATGGGACGGGACAACATCCCAGGCTGCATTTTACACGAACTTCAGAGCGAACTGGCTCCCCACTTAAGCACCATGTTCAATAATAGCCTCGCATCAGGCTTTGTGCCCACTGAATGGCGCACAGCAACAGTTATCCCACTCCACAAAGGAGGAGCCACCACTGATCCGGGAACTTCTCACTTGTCAACCTACTTCTACTTTTGATAAATAACTCTACGACTTGGACTGTTGTTCCCTTTTCTGTTACTATAGCCTTTCAGTTACTTCCTACCTTGAATTATCTCTTGTTTTTACTCTACACTTCAGCCTCTCACTATAACTATTCTTGGCTTATACTGGCTGCACACTAATATTCTTCCTGAATCTCGATAATCCTCATTATGCAGCTTTCTGCCTGACTTACTTTCAATGAACTTGTACTTTGCACCTTTTGTTTTTCACATTATTCTTTTCTCACCTAAAAAAAAAACACCTTGTTACATACTTTGTAAAAAATTATACTGTTTGACATTTTATTTTAGCGCTTTTTAAAACAATCGTTTTTCCTGTAAGCATTGACAATGAATGTTATTTTTTAGCTTTTCTCCTCGTATCTCCGCTGAAAAAGGGTCTCTACCCAGTCGGACTAACCTGGTCAACAAATGTCTAATAAATAAATAAAACAGGATAAACATAACTGTCATGCCATTTGCCAAGATATAAGCAATTCATTTAAAGAACAGTAAGAATCTACATGAGGAATACTATTCAGTCAGCAACAAAAGGATTCATATCATTAAATCCTTTAAAACTATACAGTTGTAGTTTCTTTTTAATGATTAAAACTACAGTTGTAATTATAAATGTTTAGCTCAAAATGTTATTTTCCTAAACCTGTCTCAAGGTTGAAAAAAACGTGCAGTGAACCAAAGCAAGGCTGTAGTTAGCACCATGAAATGAAGACTTTATAAAAACTTTATTATAGTGGAAAGGGTTGATGTTTTTATATACTGTCCTATTTTTATTTATTTATTTTTACATTTGCTAACTGGGTTAGTCTGTCTGAGTTCTTAGAAGCCCTTTTTCAGCAGAGACCCGAGGAGAAAAGCTCCCAAAGAAAAGTTTAAGTAAACAAATAGTAAGAACAAAGATAAACACATCACATTTTAAGTATACATACTTCTGAAGTAATTACATAACATACAATAAAGAAATATATAGAATGGCTAGAAATACGATACAATACAATACATATATGGAAATTTTCACGTAGTATGGCAAGAAACTAAGCAGAAATATGATAAGACTAAGGTCAATATATTGCTGGACCAAGGTACTAGGTATGAAGTAAGTAAATATACAGATAAAGTTGTGTGAACTTTGGAAGTTAATAAATAAATTAAAGAACAATAATAAGGGATTATGGGAACTGAGTGTAACATGAGCTAACTAGTATGGAATATGACGGAAAAAAATGTGTAGGTAGTAGTAAGAGAGAGAGCTAGAAGCGATACAGTTAAGTTAGGTTATCCCTGAATGTTTCTTGGTATTAGTTTAGAGCATGAACATATCCAGTTTGATAGGAAAAAAGATTTAAGTTGTTTCTTGAAGGCATTTTTGTCTTTAAGTAGTCTAAGGGCTAAAGGGAGTGTGTTCCAATTTTTTGCAACTGAGTGACAATAGAGTATTTTCCCAAAGGTTTTGTTTGGCTTATGAACTTCAAGAAAGTATTGATTAGTACGTCTTAGTGAGCATTGAGGAGTATAAAGTGTCAGACAATTTGCAAGGGATGGGCAAGATTTAGGATTGTTTAGTATACTGTGGGCTATAAGGAGTTGGGATTGAGGCAGTAAGTTGGAAAATTCAGGCCAGTGTAAAGCCTTTAATGAGAGGCAGTGATGGGATTTGTAAGGTTGATTTGCAGCAATTCTGGCTACTTTGTTATATGTGGTTTCTAGTTTGGATGTTAGGTTACTCTGTAGATGGGTAAGAATAGGTGAAGCATAGAGTAAGGATGGTAGAAGCAGGGAATGGGCAAGGGATGGCCTGGATGCACAGGGAAGAAAGTTTTTGTGGTAAAACAGACCTAGTTTTTGGTGTTTTTTTATTGAGCTATGAATGTGATGTAGTTTTAGTCCTTTTTAATTTAATTGCATTTTTTAAACTGTTTGGTCTAATATTGCTGCATACTCCGTGTGCTAGCTTGCACTGCATGTGAATTGTTTTACTACTGTTTTTGCTACTTTTCTGTAAAAAAAAAAAAAACTGTAAGCCTGTTTCCTACCTTTCCTGTAACTAGTGTAGTCCAGATACAGATTTGCTGTATCCAGGACTGTATGTAAGCTTCTGAGCCCCCCAAGCCTTTCTGTGTTGGAGGGAAGCCTTCTAGCTTATCAGTGGGAGTGGTAAGCACTAGGTAACCTGTCTACCACATAAGGAGTGGTTCTGGCCCAGAAATTGTAGTTGTTGGTCGTTTGGGCAATCTTCCATCTCTCTCAACTTTCTGTTTGGAAGCCCTGCATTTGCACTTGTTTCTGTCCTGTAACTCGCCTAGTGCAGTTACAGATTCTTAGTTTTAGCACTTAAATTTGCTTATTCATGCTCAGCACTTGTTCAGAACTTGTAAGCACTAAATAAGCAACTAATTAGTATAGCACTCAATCTTCCTCATTACCTAAAGGAAAACAGTTTTGTACTTACTTTTCTCACTTGCTTAGAGAAAAACAGCTCTTGTACTCACTTTCCTCACTTATCTAGAGGAAATAGTTTTTTATTCAGGCATGTCCAAGGGTCAGCTCCCAGTGTTCTCTCCTGTCTATCTAATGAATCTGGGCATCTTAAGGCAATGTAGAAATTGCCTCATGTACACAGACAACCCTCTCCTCCTACCACCCAACACTACAACCTGTGACAGATGCACTTATCTAGCCAAACTGGAGGTAAAGCTCTCTCCAGCCAAGACTGAACTTGACAGTCATGAGGAGAAGGTAAATATTTGCACCACACCACACTCATCACATAGTCTCACGAAATCTACACCACCAAACTCCACACATAGTAACACAAAAACATTCACGGAGGCTCTCAGTAATAATCTGTCTAAGAAACAGAGACCTCCAAAGCAGAAACGTAAGCAACCTCCATCCCCCAACACAACCCAAATGACACATAGCCCACAGACTCAGTGTGCCACTCAACCACAGCCAGTAAGGCAAAACAACGCACTCCAACACACTGTCCATAGGTGACTCTATAGTGAGGCACACTGATGTCCAACTCACCAGGCTAAACAAGGAGAAGGTTACTGTCAGCTGCCTGTTGGGTGCCAGGATCCGCCACATAACCCACACACTCAGGTCATTCCACAACAAGTACAAATATGACTCTGTCATTGTCCATGTTTGTGTGAATGAACTGAGACATACCTCCCTGGACTACATGAAAAGAGACATGGAAGAGCTCTCCGATCTTGTAGCCCAGGCAGGTATGACCCTAGCCCTGAGTAGCATTCTGCCATCACCCAGAATGATACCACAGTACAAAGACAAAATGATTGACTTCAGCAATTGGCTAAGCTTCTGGTTTCATTCTAAGGGGATCCAGTATCTGTTTGCTTGGGATGACATGGTCGACAGACCACAATGCTTTGCCACAGATAGCCTGCACCTGTCGCCCCTGGGATTCCGGATACTGGCTAAGGCTCTTGCTGCCCCTATAGTGCCTTTTTTAGGCAGGGTTCAAATAACAAATTCACCACCATAACAGGAAGAGGCAAGCAAAAACTGAGGGTAATGCTACTCAATGCTAGAAGTCTAAATCTCAAAATGCACTCACTCGAGGCACTCCTTAAAATGGAGAACATCGATATCTGTGCAGTGACTGAGACCTGGTTCAAGGCTCCAGAGAGCATCCCTGCACTACCAGGCTATAACTCATACCACACTTTTCGGCCATGTAACCTGGACCGAAACACCAAAGGCAGAGGTGTGTCCATATTCATTAAGGATTTCCACTCCGCCAGGCTAGTTGCTCAGCATAATGCATCCGAGGTTATCCAAGTGCAACTAACTCTGGGCAAAACTGCAATCCAAATTGTAGCTTGCTACAGATCCCCCACCATGCCCCAGGATTCCCACTCCTCTTTCCTTGATGTACTGGAAAAATATTAGGGTTCAACCAAGTACCCTAATAATGGGCGACTTCAACTACCCCACCATTAACTGGGAAAACTACTCGTGTACCAACTCCTTAGCTCAACGCTTTCTGGAATTCATAAACTCCAATGCCCTAGATCAACTTATCCACACCACCACCAGGGGCAACAATATCCTAGACCTAGTCATTACCAACATGAGTGAATGGTGTTCCACACCTGAAGTCAACTCTTCATTGATTTGATCCGACCATAAGCTTATCACCATTGATATCCACATCCCGCCCCCGCCCCCATTAAGGAAACCACAGTAAAAAATTTCTCCAAAGCCAACTTCATGCTTCTTAAGACAGAAGTGGTGAACTTCATGACACCCATGCAAATGGACAATACAGTTACAACTGCTGAATCCTACACAAATGCGCTCTATAAGCACTTACAAGAGTGCATGGATCGTGCTATCCCAAACAGAACCAAGATGCTATCCTCTAAAAAAAGGAAGCCAATCTGGTGGTCCCCTACCATAAACAAACTGTACAACAGAAGGAAGAAACTGTTGCAAAAGAGAGTAAAATCCCATGAGTGGAGGAGCGCCCTGGTCAGCCTCAGTAAGAAGCTGAGATCCCTTATAAGATCCTCCAAAGCTAGCTATGAAAACAAAATTGCCACTAAATCCAAGGACAACCACAAAGCATTCTATAGCTATGCCAAGAATCTAGATGGCAACACCCAGATCTGCTCTGAGTTACAGCACAAAGGCATGAAAATTACAGAACCAACTGATATTGCCAACATCCTGGCAGATAGGTTCAGTGCTAACTTTACCCCCCTCTCACCCCCTAAAGGGCCAATATCTATACAGGAAGAATGCAGAGTCCCTGTAATCACAACTACGCAGGTAAAAGCTGCACTCTCTAAAGCCAAAAACACAGCATCCATGGGACTGGACAACATCCCAGGCTGCATTTTACACGAACTTCAGAACGAACTGGCTCCCCACTTAAGCACCATGTTCAATAATAGCCTCGCATCAGGCTTTGTGCCCACTGAATGGCGCACAGCAACAGTTATCCCACTCCACAAAGGAGGAGCCACCACTGATCCCGGGAACTCTCGACCTATTAGTCTGATGAGCCTGGTCTGCAAGGCCATGGAATGTATCATCATGGAACTCATAAACAAAGACATTGGTAACCTCCAAACTCTGGATCCCACCCAGTTCGGGTTTGTGAAAGGCAGATCATGCCTCCTGAACCTGATCGACTTCTCTGAGGCAGTCACCAAAGCCGTGGATGAGGATAAGGTGGTTCACACAGCCTATCTTGACCTCACCAAGGCTTTCGACACCATCCCCCCATTCTGGAATTATAGCTAAACTCACTAAATTAGGTATAAATCCCTACATCACAAGATGGGTTGCCAACTGGCTCACTGACAGAACCCACACTGTAAAAGTTGCAGACTCCAAATCTGACCTCAAAGCAGTGAGAAGTGGAGTACCACAGGGTTCCGTCCTGGGACCTCTCCTGTTTGGTATCTACTTCTCTGAAGTACAGGATAACACAGAAGGCCTCTGGCTAATAAAGTTCACAGATGACTGCAAACTAGGGTCCATAATTGAAACTCCTAATGATGTGGACATCCTACAAAAGGGCCTCACTGAGACAGATGCATAGTGTCAAAGCCATGGCCTATCAGATAGGTGACCCACTTCTTTTGATAATAACACACTGCCCTGGATGAAATAAATATCATATGGATGGAAAGAAAATGAAAAACTGGAGATAAGAAATAATGTGCTTCTTTGAAAAATATGAAGCAAAGTCGGGAACATTCTGTGAGCTCAAGGACAATTTTAAGTTTGCCTCACGCAAACAGTATCCATAACATTCCAGCTGAGTTCATACAAAGGCATGCAAATCTTAAAGTCAGACAGTAAGTTGAACAAACAACAAGAGGGGAAGTTGCAGATGAAAAAAATATTAGCTAAAGACTTGGACAGTCTGCAAAATTAAGCACAGTTTTTTTTTTTCACAAATGCACAACAACCTTTAATGGCATTCTTTAAACTGAGCTAATGAAGAGGGTAGGTTATTTACATCCACTCTTACCCTTTATATGGTTGTCTGCCAGCATATAATACATATATCTATCTATGTATCTATCTATGTATCTATGTATCTATCTATGTATCTATCTATCTATGTATCTATGTATCTATCTATCTATCTATCTATCTATCTATCTATCTATCTATCTATCTATCTATCTATCTATCTCTGTAGAATACTGAATATCATGTCTACCTGTTATACAGAAGATCTTGTGTTCAGTCCCCAGTGGAACCAGGACTGTAGTCTGGCAAATGATTAAGGCTATGAGCTTTTAAAAAGCTGCTTCCTGTTTTAATTCTTTCAGTCTCAATTTGCTTATTGCGCAAGTATGAGCAAGTCATATAATGGGACAGTAGTCTGTAGTAACTAGGACATTGAATTAGTTTCCTTAATGGTCACCTGGACTACATCATTTTTATTATCTATCAATCTTTGAACCGATGCAATATGAAGATAGTTTGACCACATACCTTACTCAACTTCCTGCAGGAAGCTTTAGTGAAAGGAACCCGGTACATATAATACTGGTAGGAGAGGCAAAGAGGTACTTCACTTGGAAGCCCAACCTATAAAACAGTCCCCTAGCCATGGCTGAATTAAGTGACTATTCAAGGGGAATAAAGAAGCATTGTCACAGCCTGTCAGCTAATGGGTTGGTCTCCAAGGAAATATGCATCTTTACTATTAAGTTTTCTGGCTGTATTGTCCGCTATCATACTCACACAGCCTCATGGCACTGATAAGTCAGTCCTGACAGGCTTGCAGGGACAGCAGAACTGCTTTTATCTCCAGAATGTTAGCGTGGTGATGAGATTTTCAATACCTCTGTGGTTCTGGCCATAGTAATGCTACCCCTGTTTTATAGGGCTGAGGACACTGAATCAAGAAGGGATTCCCTGCTTGTAAATTTGAAGTGTCCGGCTACCAAGTTAGATGAAAATTACACACATTGGTGATTTGGATCAGAGAGAGAGAAGATACTAGGCAGGCAAAGACTATTGGACTTGGAGGGTTCACTGAATGACTCTCGTATGGAGACTAGAATAAACAATAATTTACATTGAAGATGTTATTGTCCCCAAGACTTACAGGCAAATTTCTCCCATCAAAAATTGTTAATAATCCATTGCTTATTGGTTTGGTTTGTTTCGCTTTCTGTTCTTCTACTTGATTCAGACATTGAGAGGCATAAAAGACAGAAATGCCCTATCAAAAACACACAACTTGTCTGGGAGCAAAAAGACCTACTAAATTCTTGTAATGAAGAAACAACCAGTGAATATTAGGATCTAGACCAGGGGATTATGAGATTCTGTACAGTTTACCAGGAGTGGGGGAGACAGAATGAGCAAAGACTGCCAAATAAAGGGATTCAATCAGTGTTAGAGTGGACATGCACCTGGTGAACATGTTGAGAGGCAGCAGCAAGCCCAGATGGAGTAGTCAGAAACCGATAGCATCTGTCTCCTATCCAAAAATAAAGAAGCCTCATGGACTCTTTGGTGGTCTTGCTGTGGAAGTAGCCATCTTGGAATCCAATCAACATATCCAACCTCCTGTACAGAGATATAGGAGGGTGGATTGTACCACAATCATTTAAACATTCTAAATGACTCTTTGAGGACAAAAGCATTTAAGCTTCCCACATCTACAATGGACTTGAGGTCTTTTGGAGAACTAAAAAGGACATGGAAGGACAATATACTTCTTCCTATTCTGGTGCTAACTCTTTTATGGCTCTTTTGCTGAGAAATATGCGCACCTCCTTTTTTGCTAAATGCATCTGATAAAATGTGATGTCAGGCAAGGGTAAAGATAAAGTCTGGGAGGGTGAGGCTTTGTATCCTTTCTTGTTAATATGTCCTGGTGATCTTCCTCCAGGCTTACACACAGAGGGGAAGGATACTGTTGGAGAAGACAAATGCTGGTCCCTGTCAGAAACACTGAACGTATTACAGAAAGAAGACAACTTTTCAAAACTTCCTTTAGCGGCATTTATTAAATCTTACACAAACCAAGCACTGTAGGGTATTGTACTGGAGCTGAAGAGATCAAAGATTCCTAATATGCCTGTCAACATGCAGAATTAGTCAAATGCAAGCACATTAACAAACAAAGAGGATTTTGTTATCAGTAAATATGGTGGGCCTAAGCCTAGAAACAAAAGAAAAGGCAAACAATTATTTTACATAGAGAAAACAGTCAAAGAAAAAAGGTACTCAGGTGTCTAAAAATCAAAAAAAAAAAAAAAAAAACACCAAAAGCAACTTGAGGATGTTTCTGTATCACATTACTCTTTATGTGACAGAAAGGACTGGGCAGACATAGTATCAAAGGGCACATTATGAAGGGAGAGGATATATACCTCTCAAATGTACTAATTTTCAGAGAATGTCTACATTTTTGCTCATATTTTTGGTTTGTTTTTCACAGGTTCATAGACAGATTCATAGATTAGTACTAGGCTAACTGCCTTGTGGGTCATTTTAAGCCTAGCCAATTATCCCACATGAGAATCAAACCTTGCACTTTGTATTCGCAATGTAAACACCTTAACCATTATGCCAGCCTCACACTCATAAAATTGAGGTTTTCTGTCATATTATTGGCAAAGTATTGAACACTGAAGTCACTAAATATTGACAGACATCTGAGTTCCAGACTTCATACCCTTAAGAAAATTCATGCTAATGCAAAACTTATTTTATCAACGTTCTAAATGTGCAAGAGCAATATTTAAAAACTGTCCCTACTTTTGGGCCTTTGTCCAGATTTCTTGCTCTAAGAGTTGGATTGGTATGAGAGGATACAAAAGCAGACAGAAATATTTCCCTGCTTCATCACATTGTGCCCTGGTGTGTTTAAGGGGATCTCAGCACAGTAGGAAGTACTGCTTTGTTTTTCTCCCCACCACTGCAATCATGCAGCTGTTGTACTTACATTTGTGTGGGTGCAGGGGGCTTACTCCCCTGCAAATACACTATTCTTTTTGTTTTAGATTATTTAGTTGTATCATGGTTGAGTACCATATTGGCTTTGGGAGATCAAGGTACTGCGGGTAAGTGTTTTGATTTTGTTTCAAACTATGTGATGAGTGTGTGTGTGGTTCGGGGGGTGGGGGTTAGGGTGTCCGTGGTGTCACAGATGATGTAATTAGAATTTGGTCACTCTAGCATATTTTTTAGACTAGCATCCTTCTTATACACAATCTTGGGGATGTACCCACCAACTGAAGGTTGTCTTGATCTATACTGAAAACATTCCAATTGTGTCTAATAATGTCTCTAATTTCTTGGAATTGGTTATTATAACTAAATATAGCAGATTTGTTGTAACTAGTCCCCTCTTCCCGGTTCACTCTACCTTGTAAACCATATCTTGTCCCCAATAATGGGGCAACATGCCCACTATTTCTTTTTTGGATTTTGGATCACTTCTTTTAATATAGTGTTTACATATGGTATGGGATACCCTCTTTTTGCTAGCATATCCTTCACAACCTCAATTTGTTGTAGAAATTCATTGAAATCAGACACCATTCTAGCTAGCCACACCCCTTGTCCCTTCACTAAGGACTTCTTTTGATGAAGGGGGTGACACTATCATAGTGTAAGAGGGTGTTAGAATATGTAGGTTTTCTAAATATTGTGGATGTGAATTATTAGTGTCCACATCTTTCCTAGCAGTTATGTCCAAATAATTACCTTCTTGCAAACTTATTGCATATGTAAATTCTAAAAATTCTGTACTATTTTCAATGAAAGTCAAAAATTTATTCAACTCATCTACATCCCTCTTCCATAAAATAATGAATATGCTAGAGTGACTAAAACAAGATATCAGAGAGCTGAATGGCATGGTAAAATGTGGCTTTTGTCTACAATGTCAATACATGATTGAAGCCAAAGATGTGGATATACGGATCACCTTTATATCCCCATTACACCAACACACTACGTAACGTAAACAACACAGTACACTACATAACATATCCACTATCCTAACCCTAACTCACTTACCCACCCTAACCCCAAGATCCGACACTACCGCACACTCACCCTACCTGCACCCTAACCCTAACTCACTTACCCACCTAACCCCAAGATCCGACACCCACACTCACCCTACCTGCACCCTAACCCTAACTCACTTACCCACCCCTAACCCCAAGGTCCGACACACCGCACACTCACCCTACCTGCACCCTCACTTAACCCACCCCTAAACCCACAGTCCCTCACTATCGCACACTTACCTGTCCGGCCCGTAACACTAAATCCCTCTCATCGCGCACACTTACCGAGTCCGTCAGGTTCTCACCTTGTCAATCATCTGGGTCGGGTTTTTAGTTCGTCCCGCCGGATTCCGGTCTAAAACGCGTTGTCGGGCGTTGTTTTGTTTCCGTTCCCGTTCCGTGGCGGGTCGCTGCAGCGTTGTCGGGCATCTGAAGGTGACCCGCATATACCTAATTATTATAGGTATATAATACACAATAAGTTTTCGTGTAGCAGCAAGGCAGTGGTATATTTAGCCCTATGTTCCATATGTCATAGTTTTTACATAGGAAAGACTATTAATGCCTTTAGGAGCAGAGTTTGCCAACATTATTATGACATTGGTAAAAAAGATACAAAAAAATGCCTTAGCTGCACACGTACTATGCCATGATGGGCATAGTTTTAAGTTTATTATTATTGACCAGGCAAAACTAGGGGAGAGAGGAGGTCTACTTAATGACTATTTGGAACTAAAAGAGCTTAGGTGGCAAATAAGGGCTAATGTCTCCGAATACCCTGGACTAAATAGTGCGATTTCTTTAAGTTCAATTTTAAGGTTAAAAGCAGAATTTTTCATGTAAATATGACATATGTTTTTAGATATTGTGATCAACTCTTTTTATGAGAGTAACCCTTGTTTTTATTTTTTAATGATTATATAGAGTTAGGAATGTGTAGCTATGTATGTCGTTATATATATAAAACTTCTTAGTTCATGTTTTTATACTAAGTTAGGATGGGATATAAATGTATTTCCCTTTAAGAGTTTTATGATGTAGTTAATTAGATAATGAATGTACATATATTAGGATTTGTTGGGTGACAGTAACACTGTTCTGATGAAGTTTCTATTTTGAGATGAAAGCACTTAATAAATCCTTTGGAGTGGATTACTGGCTTGGCGTCTTCATTCTTTGATAGCTGACATCAAGCTTCATGCAGTTACTTTTACTGAAACATTGTTTATGTTTTATGGGCATAACATGGAATGCAATACCCCTTGCTTCATAATTTTCACAAAGGATTGCATATACCAGAGAGTGGGTGTTGTGGCTGCATTTGTAATGCATAGCATTAAATTCAAACTACATGAGGGACAATCACCAGACACAGCAGGTAAAGAAGCATTAGATACAGCCCCACCAACTGGTTATCAAAAAATGACTCCTTTGGCTATGTGTCTACATTAAAACTGATACTACACTAAAAAACTGTGTGCTAAACATTTGATGAGCAAAATTATACTGCTTTGTGAGTTTAAGTGGGATCCCAGTTACTAAATAATGGCTACAATGTATGCATATCTCTACATTTTACCAATCATCTCTGCCACCAGAAAAGATAAGCAAATAATCTGTGAAACTATTTTGGAATGGATATTATCCAGAGACCTAAACAAGAACCAAGAAAATCTGTCCACAAAACTGAAGTACAAATAAAAAACACACTTGCAGTCACCAGATATTGGGTTTTACTTCTGGTGAATGCAAGTGTGCTTTTTTTTATAGAGACCCAACTAAGTAATAGAGTGGGATAGTCGACTCACTTAAGTGATTACCTCCCTATTATCAGTGTGTGAAAATGTAAGTATCCTACACCCACTCTGAATGTTATCAGCATTAGAAATCTAAAAGCTCTCACAGTTCTCAAGATCAGACTAATACTGCAGGGTACATAACGGACATTCACAGAAACTCTTTGAGATGTCTATGGCATAAATATAAACTTCACTGCAGTGGACAACATTTTAGATTGTTATCCTGTAGCAACGCAGATATTAAATAATGACATCAAGGGATAAGGCACAAAACATATGCAAGGCCTTAAGTAATGAGCATCATTAAAAAAAGAAACAGAAATACAAAGCACTTAAAAACAAATGACAAAATGTATTTTCTTTGTTTTAGTTTGCTTTTGTTTACTGAAAGAGTCTGACAGTGTTTGGCATCCCCTGTTCAGCAGAGACCCAGGGAAAAAAGGTACACAAAAGTTATAAGACAGGCAAAATCTGGCACTTGAATTACACTCTCCTATAACAATTCAAAGAGCTTCACTTTTTTTTTTTCTGGAAAATTTTAAACTAACTACAGGGAAAACACAATGAATCACATGTGGTCCAGTCAGCCTTAACTTATCTAACACAGCTACTGCTGACAGAGTCAAACTCTATTTCTGCACCATCACTCATTTAACAACACAAAACATGCCCAAACTGACTGAACTGCCTACAAAGAGTAACCATTTGAAATATCAGGACCTGCCAGAGCGAGTTCTAAAATATGAAGACTTAATGGCTAAAAGATTTTTGAGATTCACTCTTCTTCTGTGTTTTCAGTTGTTTTTTTGGCTTATCAGCATTCAATATTTAGTGCTAACATTTCAAAAGGGAGCCAAGAATAATGATGCATTTGGCATGAAATTTTCCTTCACACCAACAAAGGCATTGCTATATTATGCAAATTATTGTACAAAAACAATCCCTCACAGCTGCCCCTCATGAGGCGACCTACCCACAAGCCTCCCTTAGGCTTATAGCTGATATCATTCTTCTACCAGTCCCCATGCCAATAAACAGGAGTATCTAGGATAGGATTGGATGGTCACTGGTATATGGAAAGAAGACACAGTAGTCACATGCTTCAAAACTAGTAAAATATATAAAACTGAAAGTTACTGCCCAAACAGTATACTCAACCCACTGGAATAAATCCACTTGATCAAACACATCAACACATTTTTAATGCATGCTTTTGTCTATAAATTACACAAATCTCATCAAATAAAAGCTTGCCCATTACTAAAACGTTATTTGTGTGTGTGTATACACACACACACACACACATACAATATATGTGTGTGTGTGTGTGTGTGTGTATATATATATATATATATATATATATATATACACACACACACACACACACACACACACACACACACACACACACATATATATATATATACACACATATATACATGGATCTACTTAACTTGACCTAAAACTCATTTGACCAACACCCAATTGACCTAAATTTCATTTGACTGGCAACTCATTTGACTGACTCCCATTTCACTGACAGCTTATAATGCTGAATTTCAACATATTAAATCTGAAACCATAGATAAGCACACTTAGAACACCAATAACTAACCCTTTCCAGAACTTAAAAACTACTTACTTACCCTCTTAACAGAAATGGGAGAATGTACAACCAAACAATTTGGGGGGATGTGCCCCCGACCCCCCTAATTATATATACTAACTCCAGGATCACACTACAATGGGGAAAAAGGCATATACCTTTAACTTGCCTTACAGTACTCTACACGCTGCCACTACTGCTGGAAATGCACAAATCATTCGCCAAATTACTTTAGATACTTTCCATAAAAATGTAAAGAGACAAACCCACATTTAGAAACACTACAATACTGATTTCTACATGACTATCAGCATTCTAACAGTCAGCACTGTCAGTTACAATAATTCTTTTTATCACAAGCAAGTCACAGGTGAAGGAAAACCCACAACAAGTCTATGTCTTAACTATCAGTGAAATGGGAGTCAGTCAAATGAAATTTAGGTCAATTGGGTGTCAGTCAAATGAGTTTTAGGTCAAATGAAATAGACCCATATACACACATATATACATACATAAAATTCTAGTTCACTGCTTTGTCAATAAATTACATAGTCATTCATTAAACTGATAGCAAATGGCTCAAATTCACAAAATCAAAACAAAATAAAAAAACAATGCTTTATGCAGGGGGCATGCACCCATGTGACCCTGTACCTTGTGCTATTTATATACAAATTAACTCCGAGATTGCACAACAGTGGGTAAAAAGGCAAATTCCTTATCTCTGCTGTCATCTGACTTTAGCTTTCTTTTATTGATAATGATGTATTTCAGTGTAGTAATATATCTAAAAATACAATTGATAAAATGAAAAAATTAACATGCAAATACACCAATGAAACCCATTTATGAGTATAATGACTGCAAAGAACCAATAAAAACAATATCATATATATTTATTAATTGTATGTCAAAGTTAAGTAAAATAATGATAATACTGATTTTATTGATTCTTTGCAACCATGTGGTTTGAAGTCTAGTAAGTAGGATGTGTTTATCAATGGCCATGTTTTATTTTGAATTTTCAAATGTAAGCACTTAATGGCAGGTGGTGGAAATGAATAGGAATGCATACTGCAGAGGGAAAGAGTTTCTGTTCCTCTCTCTACTGGATGGAGTAGAAAGAGAAAGTGAATTCAAATTTTGAAATAAGTATGTCTCAACACACACTGAATCTTCAGAAAGTGGCTTTTCATTACACGTGTTTAATACATGCCCATAAGAGAGTTCCTGAACTTTTGTTTCCTATTTAGCAGCACAGATAAGCATTCATCCCATGACCAAAGATTCATTTTTGGAGACACTGAATAGACAGAACCAAAGCAAACAAACATATATGGAGGACCATGTAGTCCATATCCGGCAGAATATTGCAGACATGGCCAAAGGGACATGTGCAGCTGTCTCACTGCCAAAGCACTATAAAACAGAGGTGATGTGGCCCAAGCCTCATGGTACAGAAAGATAAAGTCATGACTGCAACCCAGATGACCAGTGTTCAAATAGCAGAATGGATGCTGAAGGGATAGGGTAGGATAGCAATGACCCTCTGTCTACAGCCTCATGTTTAGCAATGCCCTGCATATCCATTATTCAACCTATACACTATACCGGGACAAAAAAAGAAATAATTTTAGCAACTGTTTTGTTCATTTAAATAAACTCAGCACAAGCCTTATGCATTTCATAACCCAAAGGAAAGCAGAAATAATGCTAGTTGCAGATCTCTGTAAACACAATAACAAGATTTAAATTCCCAGCTTACAGCAGTCTTAAAGCAAGATATAAAGATATATTTAGCTTGCATTTTGACCAGCGGAAAGAGCCACATGTTCTTTGCTGTATGATTTACTTGTATTTTGCATTTAGGAAGATGTATTTCCATTTATAAATGCGCAGCAGCAAGCAGCAGAGGGGGAAAATATTCATATAATAAAAGTGGATGCTCTGCATGTAGAAACATTTATTTACTATTTAATGTTGGCTGTTATGACATCAAATGCATGACGAATACAGAAAGTGATACTCATCTCTATAATTTAATCTCAACAGGCACTAGCCACATCTGCTCCACAGTAGTTTAGCTATCTTTTTATGTGGGTACATGTCATTTTTATATCAGAAAGAACATGCAAGTGACTATAACAAATAAGCAACTACTCTAATTACAATGTAATTACAGATAAATTAGCTAGAATAATAACTTCCCAGAGAGTTAAAAAAATCATATTTTCAACTTTTTTAACAGGTACAGGAAGAAACAGAAAAACCTGACCTTATGAGTCATCAAAATACAGATATCTCTGCAAAGGCAGACCACAGAACGCAGCCTCAAAAACAAAGGTTACTGATAATGTTATGATACATATGAAACAGTATACCAGGTAAATGCTCACTGTTACATTGCACAGGATAAATGGCAACCCTGTGTGTCTATGAGTAATGTTTGCTCATCTAGGCAAAGATATAAAACTGAAGAACACAACCAATGGCATCATATATCTATTCTGCACTGTGGGTGAAAGTGACAAGTAATTAACAACAGCTTAAAGATTTTTGATTTGCATGTACAGTAGAGCATTTTATATTTGTAAAATGGAAAATTGTTTAAGACAGGATATTTACCAACATATATAAAGCATCAAAAAGAACAATGCTGTCAATGCTTTCATAGGATCATTGGAGATTACTAAGCTAATGGCCCTGGGGCCCTTACAAGCCTAGCCAAGAGTTTATCCCCAAAAAAGAAACCTCTGTCAGCACCTGTCGGCCCTGTCAGTGAGGGACAAATGTGGAACCCCTGGGACAAATTTGTGGTTCCCCATCCATTCATCAAGGTTGCACTTGAAGAGGGTCAGCGAGGTGCTCTGTTTAACATGTATGGGAAGAGTATTCCAGAGATGGGGCAGCCTTTGGAAGACAAACCTGTCTTTCCAGCAGGTTTTGTTTATGTTGCATATTAGATTTAGGCCTATCAATTGGGTAATGCATGAGGAGTTAGACTTATGGCTATGGGGCATCTCTAGTAGGGCAGGGTCCGATATTGCCTTGCAAGCAAGACACAGATCACCTCTGAGCAATCTGTATGATACCTAGTAAAGTGATAGTGATTTCAGCCTGTCCACATAAGACAGGTGTTGGAGGCCATGGATTCTCTTTGTGAGGTATTTCTGTGGCCTTTCCAGTTGGTGCAGATCATTGGAGAAGTACATACAAAATGGGGCATTATACTCAATTATAGGTCTAATGAGGGAGGAGTACAGACAGGTAATAACCTCCTTTTGTCTGGATGCAATCCCTTTACTTATGAGATGAACCAATTAAAAGGCTTTTCTGACCACTGCCGCCAAATGATGGTCGAATGTGAGATTGTTGTCAACCTGAGTACCCAGGTCTCTCACCAGGGGTTTGTGCTTAGGGTGTTGCCGTTGATGTGGTAATCAGTAGGGACTGTGTTTTTGCCGAATGGTATGATAATACATTTTTTGTGTTTAACTTAAGGCCATGACTTTGGCACCGGTTATTTTTAGCTGTGAGACCCTATTGCACTATGTTAATGTCATTTGAAGAGTCAGTGATGGCACCCAACTTACAGTCATCCACAAACTTGGTCATCCACAGGCCATTGGTCTTTGCCTGGACCTCTGAGATGTAGATGCCAAAAAGTAGGAGTCCCAGGACAGATCCCTGGGGAACACCACTAGTGACAGGTCTACTGTCGGAGGTGGTGGCACCTATTTTGACATTGTGGGTCCTATCTGTGAGCCAGTTGGCTACCCATCTGATGAGACAGGGATTAACACCAAGTTGTTTTAGCTTTTCAATGATGCCCAAGTGGGAAATTGTGTCAAAGGCCTTGGCCAGGTCAAGTTAAGCTGCATGTACTGACTTTCCCTCATCCAGGGCCTTGGTGTCAGTCTCAAGGAAGTCAACTAGGTTCAATATGCAAGATCTGCCCTTGACGAATTCGAATTGGGTGGGGTCAAGTGTTTGCAGATCACCTATGTCCTTCTTTATGAGATCCACAAATATAAGCTCTGCAGCTTTACAGATCAGACTTGTCAAGCTAAAGGGGTGATAGTTTCCTGGGTCAGTAGTGGCACTACCTTTGTGCAAGGGGATGACAATGCCTGTTCTCCACTCTGCCGGAATGACGCCTGTAATTAGGCTGTGGTTGAATAGGGTGCTCAGTGGTGAAGGCAGTTCTTGCTGGAGATGGTGCAGAACACAGCCTGGGATATTATCAGGTCCCATGGAAGCTGTGTTCTTTGCATTGGATAGGGCCTTTAACACTTGATCTATGGAGATGTGAGGTGAAAGTATCAGGGATGTTGACTGGGCCTTTGGGGGTGATAAGGGGGTGATGTTTGCGCTGAACCTATCAGCTAGTATGTTGGCAAAGTTGGCATGATCAGTGTAAAAGATACCATTAAGTACTATTTTGGAACAAACTTGGCCTTTACCATGGAGGTTCCTAATGTAACTGAAGAAGGACTTGTGGTTTCTCTTTGTTTTGGAGACTAGTTTCAACTCATATTTGACTTTGGAGTTTTTCACTAGTGATCTAATTTGCTAGTTGAGTCAGAGGAGGGAGATTTTCCAATTTGGAATGTGTTCCTTTTTACCCTTAGACAACAGTTTCTTCCTTTTGTTGTAAAGCCTGTTGATAGAGGATGTCCACCAGACAGGTTTGTGTTTCCTTGAGGAGCAGGTTTTAGTTCTGTCAGGCATGGCTGAATCCATGCAGTTGTACAGGTGCTTGTATACTGCACTGGTGTACTGTTCAGCATAGTTGTCTGCATCATCTGAGGGGGGGGGGGGTGCTGGTGTGAAGCTGCTAATACCCTCCCTTAGGAGGTTGTAGTCAGCTTTTGAGAAGTTTTTTAGCCTGGTTATGGCTGGGGAGGGGTTGGATGGGATAGAAACTTTGAATGAGACAGACTGATGATCTCATCTCACTAGAGAAGAACATACTATGGGAGTGGTGCAGTGGTCACCCATGTTGGTGAGAACCAAGTCCAGTATGTTATCTCCCCTAGTGGGGGATGAGACCAGCTGGTCTAGTGCTTTAGAGGTGATGAAGTCAACGAATTGTTGGGTGAGTGCATTAGTGCATGAATAGTTCACCCAGTCTATGTTGGGGTAGTTGAAGTCACCACGGTTCGAGGTGTTAGGGGATACCTTGATGGAGTCACGTAGGTACAGGTAGGAGGAGTGGGTGTCCTAAGACATGGAGGGGGGGTCTATAGCTGGCTATAATGTTGGATGGGTGTCTTGCCAATTGTCAGGTGCACCTGAAGTAATTCCAGTGCATCATGCTGGTAAACCAGTCTGGAGGTGTGCCTGTCTTTAATGAAGATAGAGACTCCACTACCCTTAGTCTTTCCAACCTAATTTTGGGTCGGAAAGTGTGGAATGAGGTGTAGCCTGGTAAGGCAGAAGTGCTGTCCGTAGCCTTGAATCAAGTTTCTGTGACTGCACAGATATTGGCATCTTCCAGTGTGAGGAGAGCCTCCAGTCAGTGCATTTTCAGATTAAGGCTCCTAGCATTGAGAAACATGACCTTCAGTTTGCTTTTTGACAGATCTTTCATGTTGTAAGACATGTCTTTGGGACGTGGCCTAAAAAAGGCACAATGGGGGAGGCAAGAGCCTTGGCTAAGATCCGGTACCCCAGGGGTGACAGGTGGAGGCCATCTCCAGCAAAGCAACAAGGCCTGTCATCCATGTCATCCTAGGCAGACAGATACTGGGTCCCCTTGGAAAGACACCAGAAACTAAAAACAAGCACACTCAAGATTTTCCCAATTTTAAAACATTTTTATTTTTAGTTATAGATAAGGTAGAACATAATGTAACAGGTGACAACTGTCAAAATAAACTGGGATTGCAAGTATGGAAATGGAAATTAGCAATGAATGCTTGCAGAAGACCAGGGCTTAATGATTTGGTCAACGCTGCTAGCATATTGAAATTTAAGGCAACCAGGTTATAAGAAAATGATGTATTATTCCTCCATTTATTTTGATAAAATGATAAGTTGGAGGTAATAGGATTTCCTGTTTTAAACATTTAAACATTTAAATATTTAATAGTACTTTTTATGTAATAGCAAAATAATTACTATAGATGTAAAGGGGGGGTCAGAGTAGTGTGGTTTTAATAAAGTGCATTCAAATGATCATATTACATGAATGAGTTTATTTATATGACCTTTGTTTATGTGTGATTTGGATCTGAAAAAATCTGTAATAAAAGTGAAAAGCAATAACTTGAATTAGTTTAGTGTTTTCTGGCCTTCAAAGACAGTACACTTATTTTTATTTTTTTATTTTGGTATGTCTGTTAATAATATATGATTTGTGTTCTCTACAATATAGAAATCACATTGTTCTCTAAGGATGAAAACCCCAGGCTTGCTTGCATGTTTTTGGGTTAATAACAACAAAATACATGTTTTCTATTAACAAACTATTTTTTCTTCCCTTTTATCCAGCCCAAAAAAGTGTCACATATAAAGTAAGCATGATTTAAGAATTTATCAATCTGTTTCCTGTTTCTACACAACTCCTTAGTTACACTGTACAACACTCTTGGCTTTCGATGAAAGCTCACATTATTTACGTTAGCAAAGAATACAGTAGTACTAGATGCGTCATGTGACATCATGTGACCCACTGCATTAACATTTTATCAGCCTTCACTGATAGATTAGTCAGCAGTATAGGCATGGAGACAAAGGAAACTTGATACCTATGGCTGAGTTAGTGAGTCGAGATTAAAAGGTTCCTGCAACTCATACATTTAAAGTCTGTATAGAACCAAACATCATGGCCACTGCTTCCTGGTGAAACAATGTTAAAAAAAAAAACATTCAATTGTGTTACAAGCATGCAACTAACAACAATCTAGATAAATAATTAAAAAGTACTGTCCCACTTTTCCAAAGATATTCAAGTGAGGACTAATTCAGGGTGGTCATCAGCAATCCCCAATCCATTATAAGCTGCTTGGATATAGTACTGTTTATGAAAGTCATCTACACTGAATTACAGACTAGTGAATTCTATTGTCAGCAGTACAAAAAAAACCTCAAAATACACAAGATAAACTATAACTTCTTGCATTTTTGAATAGCACATGATAATTAACTAAGAACAATTAATTTGCTGTCCAGTAAACCTAAATGCAGTCATAACACAAAACAAAAGTAAGCAATCATATTAATTCACCCTGCATTTGAAAGTGGGATTCTTCTTTTTCCGCTCCCTGAAATCATCCACACCCACCTGCTTATTTATCCAAACACTGAGGTCACCTCTTGGAGGAGATAAGAAACACTAATAATGTTTCTAATAAAGTTGTATGTCCTTACTCCATGGCATTGTGACCTCATGGTTTGTATAAACAATTGGGAAATGTGGTAGGAAAACCTTTTCCCATCACACACTTGGATAAAAAGGGCTTGGTTCATTTGAAAACTTAATTACAGTTATTGCCTTCATTGTTTTACAATGAATAATGAGTGTTTTTGTAGCAGTGTATAGGGTTACCAGAGCCATCAACTGCTTGGTGTTTCTTTCTTTGTTATTTCTACAGGATGTCTTTTCAATTCGAAAAGCAAGTGTTTGTTTCAAAGGAGTCGTGATCCCTCTGAGATCAGATGACAGACGGTGCATCCAAATGTTTAATATCTAAAGTTTTTCTTGACTGAGCTGAGAGTGCAAAACATGTCTTTAAAGTCAAGAGTCAGACAAGAGAACAATGCCCAGTACATCAGAACTGACGACTGATTGTCATTAGCTTAATGTTGCCACTGGACGAACATTAGTAATAATGAGATGGATCGCCCAGCTGTTTTAGGCAATTTTCAGACGGTGTTATTAGAAATACATCTTCAGGCTCTTTAAATAATGCGAGATAGTTATTATCCAGGTTTTGCACATAAAATGAAGTTATAGATGAGAACCTAACTGCACACCTACAGCTTGGTATGCTTTCAGAGGTCACATCTAGTAAATGCAGTTGAAGCGATATCTTGGAAAAGCACTATCATTTTGGATTCTGTACTAAATTTCTCTTATTTATATTTCTTTTCCAAAAAAAGTGGTTGCTGAAGTAGAGGAAGTGCTCATCTGCATTTTAGGTTTGTACTCTGATGCTGAATGAACTTTTAGGTTGTTTGCAGGGCTCTTAGCCAGGCTAATGACACAGAAGTTTCTAGAAAAGCAGTCTGGAGGTTAATTCCAAAATGTGCAATGAAGGAGCAAAACCAATTTGTTGTTCGGCAATAACTGATACTTTGGAAAA
Organism: Protopterus annectens; assembly: GCF_019279795.1. Lineage (NCBI taxonomy): Eukaryota > Metazoa > Chordata > Ceratodontiformes > Protopteridae > Protopterus > Protopterus annectens. Next base: position 175,798,385 of record NC_056739.1, read on the forward strand.
GTTCATCATTGAATACAGACATCCACCCATTCTGCATCCCAGGCTAATTCCAATGGAAGGTGGGCTTTGCATTGGAAGACACAGGTTGCTAGAGAGATGGAAAAAACAGTCTGGGGTGGTGTCACAACAATGCTTTCCCACTATATGGATAGCCAATAGGTTCATTTTATCTGGTGAAGCAGAAACATCAGAATGTTGATAAATTTTGTAGGGAAGTTATGTTTCAGCAGTATATTCTTCAAGATTTTATAAAGGACAAATCAATGAAAGCCATGTGTAGGCTTTAATGCTCTGGACACTTACCTGTTTCAGTCTGACAACATCATGTTTGTTGTTGTTAGACACTATAAATCAACTCTATGATTCAAAGAGGATTTCTTCTATGGTGGGAGGCATATGATTCAGAACAACATGGAGGAGGACTTTCCCACCAATGTAGAGTAAGCTAATGGTCAGATTATTTTCACATACTAACTCATATCAAATGTTCAGTGAAATTCACATGTGACTAATTTAATGTACTGCTATGGTAGCTCAGTGAAGACATAAGTCTGACAGAAAAGGAAAGATGAAACGATACACTGTGGAAGAAACAAAGTACTGCAGGAAGAGGCAACTTGAAGGAAAAACAAAATCATGTCAACAGTGGCTACTCTTCAATACACAACACAGTATTTTGGCATGGATCACACCATGAGACAGTATTGACCACTTAAATGGGATGTGATGATGGCATCCATTTATTCCATCAATGACACTTTGTCAGTCTAGCTTAGTAGACTAAGTCAGCTTTCAATAAAACGGATTATAATTTCTCCTAAAGGTCTGGTGACTTTCAACAGACTAACTGGGGAGTGGAGTGGGACACAGTTCACTGCATTATATGCTTTGGGGATTTTCCTATATTATAGCCCATTGCTGGAAATACATTTGGTCTGCAAGTTCAGGTTACAATGGGTAAGACCCCCATTTGAGTCACAGCTAATTATAGATCCCTCTTCATGGGTCATGACATGCACAAAGCCTACTTGACCAAACTGGAGACAATCCAAAAATTACCGAACTCTCTGGTTATGGGGGATTTCAATTATCCCACCATCAACTGGAAACCTACACTAGCCATAACTCACTAGCACAAAAGTCCCTTGACTTTGTTAACTCAAATGCCCTGGAACAAATTGTTCATACCCCAACAAGAGGAACAAACATACTAGATATGGTCCTTGCTAACATGTCAAACAGATGCACTATGGTAACTGTCAGACCATCATTAGTTAAATGTGACCACAGATTAGTCACCATCAAGCTGACACTAATACCAGAACTCACAAAGGGTGAAATCAGACTAAAAAAATGTCACCAAGGCAAACTATACCTTCCTATGTGAAGGGCTAAATGCATTCCAAGCCCCACACCCAGCTGGAAGTGGTAACTACACTGAAGCTTACATTAAAACCAGGTACAATCACTTGTATAAGTGTATAGACTCGGCTGTACCAGAAAGAATCAAAGCCAGAGCCCCAAGTAAAACAAGCCACCATAGTGGACATCCATCATCAACAAACTTCACAATAAATGTAAAAGGTTGCTGTCCAAGAAAACAAAGGCAAGACCCCAACAATGGAGAAAAACCCTCCTCAGCCTCAACAGGCAAATAAGACAACTTGTCAAATCCTCTAAGGGCTTCTTTGAGAAAAACTTAATGAGCACAGCCAAGGATGACCATAAGGCCTTTTACAGCTACATACATAGCCTAACAGGTAGGACCCAAGCATGTGCAGAACTAGTGACCAACGGTATCACGCATACTATCCCAACAGAATGAGCACAGCCAAGGATGACCATAAGGCCTTTTACAGCTACATACATAGCCTAACAGGTAGGACCCAAGCATGTGCAGAACTAGTGACCAACGGTATCACGCATACTATCCCAACAGAATGAGCACAGCCAAGGATGACCATAAGGCCTTTTACAGCTACATACATAGCCTAACAGGTAGGACCCAAGCATGTGCAGAACTAGTGACCAACGGTATCACGCATACTATCCCAACAGAGATAGCAAATCTGTTAGCGGATAGGTTTGGCAAAAATTTCACTCCCTTGTCCCCTCCAAACTTATCACAAACCTTCCCCCAAATCCTCCTCCCAACCTGCATATCTGAAGAGTAGATCATCAAAGCCTTGTCAAAGGCAAAAAAAACACAGCCTCTATGGGACCAGACGGCATCCCAGGCTGTCTTCTAAACAAGCTAAAACATGAACTAGCATCACCCTTTACAATCATAGCCTAACCACATGCTTTGTCCCAGTGGAATGGAGAACAGCAACAGTTAGTCCCCTCCACAAAGGTGCCCTAGCAACAGATCCAGGGAATTACAGACCCATAAGCCTGACCAGATTCATCTGTAAGGCCATGGAACGTATCATTATGGATCTCATAAATAAAATGCATCCTACCCAATTTGGCTTCATCAAGGGCAGATCTTGCCTGTTGAATATAGTGGATTTCTTCAAAAATGTCACCAGTGTCATTGATAAGAGCAAATCTGTGCACACAGCATACTTCGACTTGTTAAAGGCTTTAGATACAATCCCACATTCATGTTTTACCGGTAAACTTAGTAAATGGAATGTAAACCCCTTCATTGTAAAATAGATTGCCAAATGGCTCACAAACTGGACACACACTGTCAAGGTGGGTGACTCCACATCAACCAGCAGACCTGTTACCAGTAAGGTGCCACAGGTGTCAGTACTGGGCCCCCACTGTTTGGTATATACTTCTCAGACTTTCAGGTCAAAACTAAGGGGTTGTGGCTGACCAAGTCTGGAGATGACTGCAAACTAGGTGCAATTATTAAATACCCAAATGATGTCAGTATACTCCAGGAGGGTGTTATGCAGACCGAAGACTGGTGTCTTAGTTACAGTCTCAAACTGAATGCAAAGAAATGCATCATCATTCCCTTCAGCACAAACAATGTCCCTTCACCTTCACACTATCAAATCGACAACAATGCCCTAAGTAATCGACAACAATGCCCTAAGTAATCGACAACAATGCCCTAAGTACCCACAAAGTGATAAGGGACCTGGGATCACAAGCTGACTGTGACCTTAACTTCAACCATTATGTGTCTACAGTAGTAAGGAAGGCTTTTTATGTAGCACACTTGATTAGTAAAGGCATCGCCTCAAGAGCAAAAGAGGTTATAACTCCTCTACACTCTGCACTAATCAGGCCTATAATTGAGTATAACGCCCCCTTTTGGCATGTACCGTACAAAGCACCTGCAGCAATTGGAGAGACCTAAGAGGTTTTTAACAAAGAAGATCAAGGGACTCCAGTACGTGCTTTACACAGATCAACTAAAGTCCCTGTCACTATAGTCTGTATTGTATAGACTTCTTAGGGGAGACTTATGCCTGGTCTACAGAGCAATCTCAGACACAAACATAATGAACATGCTGCAAATTCATAAATCAAACCGGACTAGGGCTACCAGTTCCAGGAACCTAAATCTGGACTGCAACTTAAATAGAACATGCTGGAGGGGCAGATTTATCTCCCAAAGACTGACACATCTTTGGAATAGGCTACCAATTCATGCAAAACAGAGCACCTCTATGATGCTGCTCAAAAGGAACCTGGACGAGTGGATGAGGCACCATAAATTCTTACCAGAGATAGTGCCCACTAACCTCCTTGACATTGACAGTCATTACTAAATGCAATCTTGGGTATTGATAGAATTTCTATGGTATTACATTGGGATGAAATGGCTAGGCTTGAAATCACCTCTGGGTCAGTAGCCTAGTAACCTCCAGTGATCCTATGATCCTATGATGTTTGGCCAACAGAGCTTTTGCTGAATTGTATGTTGACAGGCTATATCTTATCTTTAAGGATACCAGTACCACAATGAACCCTAGAACACAATCAAAAAACTAGTACGTTTTTCTGCTGCTGCCCAGAAATGTAATTACTCTCTGATAAGTGCTGCATTGGCACCTTTTTGTTATACTGTACTACTTAACATAAAGTGCAGTATAAAAAAGTCAGTGCAATGCCTGTTGTATAACAATGGCATATGAGAATATTCCTGCTCCACCTTATATTACTGGAATGTTGTAGAAGAAAATTTGGAAAGTTGCTTTACCTAAAATATTCCTCTATTGATTGGTTGTATACTTAATTAACAATATTGCTCAACTGAATACTGTAAGTATTTCAGTAAATATATTTTACAGTTTGAGTGCCATAAAAATTTTATAGCATTTAATTTAAAGGTTCTTTAATAACAGGCACTTTCAGTCTGACAGCTTATATAGAACAACTGCATGTTTTCATAAATTATGCATAGGACCGAAAAATTGTATATCTGTCATTCTAACAGCATAAATATGTATACTTATTCTGTTATTAACCATGTGTAACTATTTTTTCCTGTGTATATAGGTCTTATGTCTTCTGCTGTATACTGTATTGTAACATATTGTGTAAAATTTTACTTACTGTGGAGCTTTTCTCCCCGGGCCTCTGCTGAAAATGGACCTGTGTCCAGTCGGACCATCCCAGTTAACACATGTAAAATAAAATAAAATAAATACAAATAAAATTAATATTTTTCTGGGTGTTAAAATCTCTAGGAAGGGCACTAAAATTATGAATGTAAAATGTTTTGTCAATATTTAATAGTTTTCCTGTCTGTTTATGATGTGTGATACATGCTGTACATCAGAGTAGAAGTAAAATGAAGAATATGGGGGATGACATCACATTATTCCTTAAATTGGGGGCACTCAGTAAAAAAAACAAATGTAAGCACATTTAGTTTTCATATTATTTGAAGTAGCCAGAGTCCATTACCCAAGTATGACAAACAAGACAGCATGTAGTTTTGCCAACAGATTGTAAGCTGCATTATCTATGTACATGTCAGTCACAGACAGGAAATATGAATTATACTATTAAAATAAAAAATATCTACAACTTACATAGTAAATCTTTATCTTCTGTGTTCTGGGAGAAAAGCTGAGCAAGTACTTAATATGTAAAAACAATGCTTATTTTCAAGCTAATGTTCCTTCTCAGTCTAGATATCCTCAACCAGCTCCTCAAGCACTGGGGCTCATATTTATCCTTTGTTTCTATTTATTTATATATATTCATTTGCTTACCAGGGCAGAGCCATGATCATAAAAGACTGACTTCATGTGCAACCCAGATGACAATATCACAGTTGGTATGGAGAACACAAAAACAGATACAGAGTAAATCAGGATGCTGTAAACACACAATGGTTCATGCATTAGTAAACAATGCTTATTCATATTGTATTCCAGGCAATGAAGCCCAGCTGCAAGAAACATACTAATTCATTGTGACCTTTACTTTTTAAAGCTGCCCTTCCCTTTGCTCACTGTTCACAAGTTTCTAAGATCTGTGTGTTTGATTCATATCTGCATATGGCCTGTTCTTCTCCCTTTACATTGTATGCATTGCGTCTATATCACTTCATCAAACTCACTAATCTTCGAACCCTGTTTGTCGAATCTTCATTTGTCAAATGATCATTTCAGCAAAACTATTTCCCAAGGTAAGTAACCAGTGGGCCAACAACCAAACCCAACAAAAGCAGCTTATCTAAAACCCACTCTGGTGGGGGGGCTGCACCCTCCACACCCTCTCTAACTAAATATACACACTCCAAGATCACACTACAATAGGGAAAAGGGCAAATTCCCGATAATGGCCCAATGGCTACTTACCATGAGAAAAAGTTCACTGAAACAATCATGCAATGAAAGAAGACTTTGAGAAATAGGGCTTGACGCAGAGGTGTTTGACGATTACTGAGTTCGACAAAGTGAAGTAGACAGTGTTTGCAGTGTTTGCAACTGCTGCTTCTTTCTGACATAAGGGCTGTAACAACATCTACTCATGCTAAGCCATTTTTGTCTGAATGTGTGAGGTGTCCTGATGTCACTCACTAAACAGGGGCATTCCTTTCAGATAAACCTTTCATATACCGAACTAGCTTCCAATAATCAGATAAGACTGCATACTGTTACACATGCAGTTAATGGAAAATTGAAAGGACAAGCATATAAATACATGAGGAACAAATAAAGTCTTTGGGAAGGCCTCTCTGCCTGATACATTAGGGGAGAAGAAAGGGGAGGGAGAAAAGGAATACAGAGCAATGTGTATGTGGTGTACAGATATTATATATATATATATATAAATATATATATATATATATATATATATAAATACACACACACATACATAGCTATACGCTCACACATACATACATATACATAAACATGCACACACAATACATGGACACACATACCTATAAACACACAAGCACACACACACACACACACACATATATATATATATATATATATATATATATATATATATATATATATATATATATATATATTCACTTGCATATATATATGGGCAAGCCCCCTTGCCCCTCCACATTCTCTTTAAAATATATACATATATATGTGTGTGTGTATATATATATATATATATATATATATATATATATATACATATATATATATATATATATATATATAGTTATATACACCAGCACCAAGACTGCACTACAGTAGGAAAGGGCAAACTCTCACTCCCTGCAGATACATGTATCCAATGATAAATGCCTGTTTGAAATTCAGAATGCTTGATAAAACAACTTTCAATATTATGAATGTTCGATCAAAGCAATGACTTTCACATCTGTATCTATATATGTGTGTATATACAAATACTAATTAACCTGACAACTAGCATGTTTTTGAAAAGTGTACAGCAGCCAGAAGAGCTGAAGAAAACCTACTGAGATGGAAGAAGAACATGCAAACTCCACAGAGACAGTAACTGGAGATCAGGAAGGACCCCAGGAGTTGTGAGGTAGAAATCTTTCCACTAAATCACCATGCTAGCCCTTGAATCCTGTGAGCCTTCAGCAGTACCTTTTTACATTGTGTCATACGACTGAAATGGATGGATGATTGCATGCCTCACAAACTCCAATTCATGACTACCCTACCAAGTGCAGTTGCTCTCTTTGAATTTCTCTGAGTACTTTTTCTCTTAAACAGTAGTTCTCCTTAGCTATTTAACCTGCAAGCTATGGACATCTCACTAGGTGTTGGTACTACTGATTGTGACTATATCTTCAATGCCGGTGAAGTCATTGGTCAGAATGGTCTAGCACTATAGAATCAGAGTGTAATGAAGCAGAAATATGCTAAGCAAAACGGATCATCTTAACAGTTTGTTGGACTCTTTTGCTCACTGGCTTTTCCTTACACAATATTTTGGGCTCAGTATCCATCATTTCTGTATTAATTTCCTTTGAAGCCCCTTGTCAAATATCTAACTTAAATCTACATATACAGCAATTATAATATTTCATCCTTTCTTTGCACTGATGATCAAAACCAGTTCATGATCTAAAAAAGCCTCTGTCATGATGCTGCCCTGGAATGCACAGGTTAATAGTAAGGAACTTCACAAAGGGCACCTTGGAATTTTTTTGTAACCTGGCTTGGATAGAAGTGATGCTATTATAGGCCAGTAAACTCTCAACTCTTTCCTGTACCTGTCTAGAGCAAAGGAATCAGTGTCATGATCTCGAAGTTTTGGAGGATCACTCCTGTTTCTAAGGTAAGACTGCACAACTCAGGAAAGGAGCTACTAGTGAAAAAAGAGGCTGAGTTACTTAGCTAAATACATTTTGCTCAAATTTCAAATTTGGGTAATTGACTGAAAAAATGGACCAGAACTAGTCAAAGAATAGGAGCTGTGGGTGAAGGGTTATCACCTTTATCTTGAGATAAAACAACCTCAGCTTGACTACATATAGTATCTCTAGTGCAAATGATGCAGGTCTAAGCAGGGAGGGGAATCTACCCTCATAAAAATAAATAAATTTATGCAAGATTTTCATGAACAAACATCTGTCTGAATTTTCAGCTACTTTTCCCATTTAGGAAACGTGACGTCATCTGAAAGATTAAAACAAAAAGCACTGTCTCTTGTTTTAGTATCCTCTGAGGCATCCATTCAGTCTATCTACCTTAAACATCCCAAAAGGCTGTAAAATATTTTCTGTTCTGTTTCACTCATCACTTCGTTTTGTTTATGTATAAACATGCACTTTTATCTCACCCTGCCTCCTTCTTTAGCCAAGCTGGTTGGTTACTTTTCCCCATAATAATTCATTCCATTCTTGATATAAGATTCAGTTTTCCTCTTCACTTTGTTTTTTGCTGCACCCCTACTAGTACAACACCATTGCACCCTTCCAAATCACAACTTATTATGTCCCCCCTTCAAAACAATGGACACTTGCTGTCACATAGACCTAAACATGCATCATTTTTGCACTTCCTAGTTATAAGTAATTAAATATGAACTACAGCAAAATATAATTAATATTTTCTAAGTAGGTTTCTCTCATTCCACCCTCACATCCCCATGTGTAAATGATTGACAGATGAAGAATGATCCCCTGCCATTTCTCGGCCTGTACCTTCTACTTTAATCTTGTAATCACCACACACTCCTGCTTTTGCAACTCTCTTTCTTTAAACTGGAGATGAGTATATCGTAGTTAACTGCTGAAAAATCATGGCTTCCTAGCCAGCTCTACATTATAAAGAACTGACTAGGTTGCAGATAACCCAAGTTTGAATAGAGGCACCTGTAGAAGCTGATGGAAAGAATAGGTGTACACAGCCATCGCCAGTCACTCTTTCGGGGGTGGGGGGGTGGGGAAGGAGGGAAGGTCACACTGGCTTCCCACATGGTTAACATCTAGCCAGAGCACTGGGTGTTCAATCCATAGAATTTGAGCCTAGTGAGCCCACATTGCCAGATAAAAATCACCCTATAAAGCTGGGGTGAATTCATCATGTGGAGGTATGCTTCCCCTAAGAGGGCAGCTATAGCAGAGATTTAAATTGCCTCCATGGTGGGGGGGGGCATTCCAATGGGAGAAAAGACAGGCTGCCCTCAGGACCAGCAAGCTGTCCCACTCCTTCCTGATCAACTTTCACAGTGGGGCTCATGGGACATTCATAGTCTGGAATAAATGTGCCACAAGGCTCTTCTTGTCCCACCAAGGGAGTAAGGGAGTCATGGATCCTGCTGCCTCAGAATGAACTGGATAAACACAATGAAGCTATATGAGCCATTGCGCTGGTGAGAAGTGTATAGTCAAAAAAAAAAAATAATAAAATATCGAGGAACTGTATTTTTTGTCACTGTTTGCGCATTTTCCAATGCAGTTCATGAGCCCATTGTCATCCTCCTTAAATGTATTCTGTTATTTCTATTTCACAGGAAAGCACCAGGTAATCTTCCTCTGAGTCCTGTTCAGGGATCATCACATACAGTATCTGACTCCATGACTGATCTTTACTGTTTAAGGATTGTCACATACAGTATCTGGCTGCATGACAGATCCTTACTATTTAAGGATCGTCACATACAGTACTGGCTCCATGACAGATCCTTACTGTTTAAGGATCATCACATACAGTATCTGACTTCATGACTGATCTTTACTGTTTAAGGATCATCACATACAGTATCTGGCTGCATGACAGATCCTTACTGTTTAGGGATCATCACATACAGTATCTGGCTCCATGACAGAGCCTTACTTTTTAAGGATTGTCACATACAGTATCTGGCTCCATAACAGATCCTTACTGTTTAAGGATCGTCATATACAGTATCTGACTTCATGACTGATCTTTACTGTTTAAGGATCGTCACATACAGTATTTGGCTCCATGACAGAGCCTTACTGTTTAAGGATCGTCACATACAGTACTGGCTCCATGACAGATCCTTACTGTTTAGGGATCATCACATACAGTATCTGGCTGCATGACAGAGCCTTACTGTTTAAGGATCGTCACATACAGTACTGGCTCCATGACAGATCCTTACTGTTTAGGGATCATCACATACAGTATCTGGCTGCATGACAGATCCTTACTGTTTAAGGATCGTCATATACAGTATCTGGCTCCATGACAGATCCTTACTGTTTAAGGATCGTCATATACAGTATCTGGCTCCATGACAGATCCTTACTGTTTAAGGATCGTCACATACAGTATCTGGCTGCATGACAGATCCTTACTGTTTAAGGATCGTCATATACAGTATCTGGCTCCATGACAGATCCTTACTGTTTAAGGATCGTCATATACAGTATCTTGCTCCATGACAGATCCTTACTGTTTAAGGATCGTCATATACAGTATCTGGCTGCATGACAGATCCTTACTGTTTAAGGATCGTCATATACAGTATCTGGCTCCATGACAGATCCTTACTGTTTAAGGATCATCACATACAGTATCTGGCTCCATGACAGAGCCTTACTGTTTAAGGATCGTCATATACAGTATCTGGCTCCATGACAGATCCTTACTGTTTAAGGATCATCACATACAGTATCTGGCTCCATGACAGAGCCTTACTGTTTAAGGATCTTTCCATACAGTACTGGCTCCATGACAGATCCTTACTGTTTAAGGATCATCACATACAGTATCTGGCTGCATGACAGATCCTTACTGTTTAAGGATCATCACATACAGTATCTGGCTGCATGACAGATCCTTACTGTTTACGGATCGTCATGTACAGTATCTGGCTCCATGACAGATCCTTACTGTTTAAGGATCATCACATACAGTATCTGGCTCCATGACAGATACTTACTGTTTAAGGATCGTCACATACAGTATCTGGCTCCATGACAGATCCTTACTGTTTAAGGATCGTCACATACAGTTTCTAGCTCCTTGGCACATAGGAATAAAGCCCTTACTGCACCTCAGATAACCTTTGATTGAGTAGCTGCATGGGATCTAGAGGGACTGAGCAAGGAGAGAATGGGAAAGAACAGCCAACACTGGCTTTTCAATCTTAAACAGAAAGAGGCAACCTAGGCTCAATGCAGTAGTGGTGTTAAGACCTGGGTGGGCTCCAGTCTGTAAGCAATGTACCTCTTGATAGGGAGGTTGAACATGTGTGGAAGTAAGCATGCACCTCCCAAAGGCAGCTACTTCAGACCTTGCAAGACTGCCACAGGGTGGGAGGGGTATTAGAGTACATATCTCATCAGCAATATGACATTGTACCGACAGCCGTCAAGCTCCTCACTGACCAGGATACAGTAGGGTTGAGCCTGTTGTAGACTAAGACAGGTCCAGTAGGCCAGGTGAATAATGAGTGGAGCTGGTGGCAGTTGTGGGGAGCGGAGCAAAAAACAGCAAACACATGCACTCACACACACTCACAAACAAAACATGATTACCATATATGCATGTGTACAGGTTAATATTCATTTTAAGGAAAAAAAGCAGCTATAAGAGTAGTGAGTTATGTGTGGGATGATGACTGTCTTCAGTAAAGCCTTGCAGAATAATTATTTTATTTATTGATTTATTTGTCTTTGTTTGCTGGGAAAGTCCAACTTGGTAATATTCATTTTCAGTGGAGGCCTGTGGAGAAAAGCTCTATTTGCTTACATTGCATTATACTGAGTTTCACAAACACAGAGTAGTTACTTTTCTATTTACATTTATATACAAGCAGTAGTTACATTTATATATCTACATTCTAAGATTATACAAGTTACTAAAGAGAAAGCTCACATGAAACTTAATGGATTGTACAGGCAACCATTATGTATAGAAAATGTTCTGTCATTTCTGTGAGAGGTTGAGAGTGTTCTGTTTAAGGAGAGTATTTGGAGAGTATTGTACAGTGAACACAAATTCTTAACCTTGTGATGAGCATGTGCAGGACCAGGATTGGTTATGATGTTATTTAACCTGTGGTTTAAAACTATTGAGTTTGTCATAGAGTTTTATTTGTGTGGAGAATACTATTCCAGAGTTTAGTAACATATAGGGAGTACAACGATTCTCTTGCTACATTATTTGATTTATTTGTAAGTAATAAAAATTTGTTACCAGAGCAGAGGTCCCTTGCTGGACAGTAGGTCAGTAATAAGTTATGTAGTGCAGGGAATTTTTCTGGATGATAAATGAGTTTGTGTGCTGTAGTTAGTTGTGAATATGTTAGGCAGTTGTGTAGTTTAAGCCAATTTAATTGCTTTAAGTTATGACAATGGTGGGTCCTATGAGGGAGATTTGTGGCAACTTTACCTATTTTATAGTAACAGGGGGCAAGCTTCTTTCTTTGAGTATTGTTTGAGTTTGTTAGGATAGGAACAGCATACAAGAGAGTTAGCAATAAGGAGGTGGTGGCTAGACATTTATAAAGGCCTAATGACTAATTAATAAAGATGAAATAAATGAATACCTTTATGTCTGTGTGCCTCTAGTTGACAACTTTAACAATGTATAGTCTTTGAATTAAGACACAGCTATGACAGGGGTCACCATCTTCTCTTCCACAGTGCACTTTAGCCTAGTTTAAGTATGTATTGCCAATTATCTTTGCTTTCTTTGACCTCTTTACAGACACAAAATCTAGTGGCAACCACACTCCAATCCCTCTGCACTAGCCCAAGTTTCACTTGTGGCTAAAATAGAAATACCACCTCCTTCTACAAATAAAGTTTGCTTTTGGCTCATTCTATTATCAAAACTCCTAGCTTTGCAGGCATCACCTTCTAATAATCACGTTCACTATTTTCATACGTACTACACTCATCTCAATATTAATGGATTGTGCTCTTTCTTCTGCTTTACTCTTATAACTTCTCCCAGTCCATTTTCTCCCCAAAAGTCAAGTTACCATGGTTTTAATACAGTCCAGGGCTCTGATGTGCAGCTGTACTGGGTACTTTCTATGCAGCATTCTTTCTGAACACACTGACCACCTCAAGTCAGTTGATGAATTCCCTAATTCTCTCTTTCCATGCAGATCCTTACTAGTGGCACTAGGAATACCTCTGAGAAGGTTACCTTCCTGCAGAACTTTTACATCTTCCCTGTTCTATGCACTCCCATTCCCACTTGTAATGACCTGCCACAGCCCGTTACACCTTCTGGGTCTCCTCCCTGACTAAAACACATATGCAAATATATATTGGGCTATACAGACACATATGAATGAGTGACAGCAATATTTAAACCAATGTATAAAATATAGAAAAAACGAGCACACGTAAAAATATAAAAACCGTTTGTTAAAACATACAGCAGACGCAGGCCGTATGTACAATGAACTACTTTGGTATCCCTTCCTGGCTTCCACGGTAAAAATAAAAAATATCATGACTACTTTACTGAAAATCGTAAGACAGCCTGCGATCAAACAAGTACGTTTCTTCCAGTTTTTGGCATAGCAGTGAGGTAAACAGCAACTAGCAAGGAACAAATGACCTCTGAAGAAACTTCAGACATGACTGAAATAAAAAGGAACAACTGGACCAGTAAACAGTGCAACAGAATCTTGTCATATTTTGCTGTATTATCAGCCGCTCGGTTAAGAACTATGAATTTTAGCAACACCGTAAGCGTTACATATTTGGTTAGATGTACTATTTGTGATACAAATCAAGCATTGTCGGGCAATATTCCTGCATCGAAGACAGTTCCTAAATCATTTCAAAGAAATGATGTCTGCATCATCACTTAATGAAAAGCGGAGCAGAGATGCCAACAATTTGTTTTATGGAACAAACATAAAACACTGGGCTCAGTCTGAGAAACTACAGAGTTTGCTTCATAATATTTGCAATAAATAAATGTTATCCTCCTAATTCACAGCAGCTGTTTCTTTTCACACCCAGAATAAGAGCTTTAGGCTCTTACATATCATCAGATCTTATAGCACACGATGATATTTGGCCAGTTGCTGCAGTCTTCACTTCTTTCTTGCAGTTCTGTTTTGAAAGGGCATGGATAGAAGTAAAACCCTAAGTAAGCAGTTTCATAGTGAAATGCAATTAGCATCACAAAGTATTAACAACTTGAAATTAGCTGCTAGATATTCATTACCTGTCCATATAATTACTGCATGTTGTCAGGTTTCCTGTGCTAGAAAAGGTCATGAGGTCAAATGGGACAAATATTTGCAATTCCTGGCTAATATGACAAATGATTAAATACTTTTCATGCTTCAGTTTACATCAAGTGACTTTTTGTATGCTTACTAAGTACACTGATACATTAATTCCAGACTGGAGTATTGCATGCAGGGGATTTTTCTTCTAGTACAAATTTTAATTTGTTCTTCGTCTGTTTTCTAGTGTACATCTGGCAATTTAAAACTGGCTTACTTTCATTTTAAGGGTTCATAACACAGATTCAAACAAGAATAACAGATACACAGCTGTAGCTATTTCATCCAAGGAACTGCCTCAGTCTCCTTTGCCAGTGGTACGCACATAGTGTTGATTTTTACTTCTGAGGGAGACAGAACACACAAGCAGGAAGGGAGCCAGGGAAATAGGGAGAACATCAGCTAGGCTGAATAAGAGATGAGGTACAAAAAGGAGTGTAAAGGGGTGGGGGAACTTGAGGTGCACACCAGAAGCGAATGAAGTGACAGCCACTCCACGTATTAGGCGTCATGGGCATGATCGATAGATTTTGCTTGTTGGTAGCATAACATCGCATTCAGTCTCTGAATTCCAGTATCGCATCTGCAGTCAGGGATGCAATGCTATTGCTTCAGCACTCTGTGTAAGATATTCAAAATAGTTTGCAGCAAGCTGCTCACTACATTTGAAGCAAGCAGTTTGCTACAATTATTTAAAGATATGTCGTTTTATTTATTTTTTGGGGGCTACAGAGCTCAGAGGAAATTTTTTTTTATTATTTTTTGTGATGGGGTTGCCAAATCAGAAACTGTACTTGGTTGCCAGTAATCCCAGTTAGGGTTCTCTCACACACATTCTGGTGTTTTTGAACCAAGTCATCCAAACCGCCCCTAAAAGCATGTTGGGGACAATACCTGTCGACTAACGTGTGACTACATCATGGGTCAACAATAAGATTTCTATTTTTACCTGCAAAAATAGGCTACTGCAGTCATCCAGACAGAACAGCAGGCTTGGAAGGCATCATTTAGGATGGCTTTGTTGAGTTAGAGATGAATGCACAGCTACTTCTACTAAAAAGTACAGATAGCTAGACCATCCGGTATGGGGAAAAATGTGACAGGTAGAAAAGAGATTTTATTTTATTTTATGGATAATAAATAAATAAAATAAAAATAAAATAAATAAACGGAAATTATACTGCTAAGGATTAAACAAGGGTAAAAGGGTGTCCTACACTAAAATAGTTTTGAAAAGAAACCCATGGTAGATAGCAAGGTGTCATTCAAAGAACATCAAGGTAAACGTTCCAGTTCTGTCCTCAGATCTGGTTACCTGTGATTGGTTCTGTTTTTTTCTAAGTGACTTGAACATCTAAATAGATTTTCAAGAAAGGAATAACTGCAAGGCATTGAGCAGTTTCTCCAAATCTTTGTGTCATTCTTCAAAGGTAAGCACGCTTTTCTTGTGTGCTTATAATGAATGACAGCAAGAAGCTCTCAGTTTGTGGGACAGAAAAAGGCCAGATTGATTCAAATAAAGTTAACAGGCAGATGCAGTTTACACTAGTGCAATTTAGAGTATGTGACTGTCTACATGTGTGCATGTAGTAATTTGCTGGTGTTCCATTCCAGACTGGTTCCATTATAATGTCCGTTGCTTGGCAATATAAGCTTGGGTCTCTGTGACCCTAAACTGCATGTTGAAAATAAATGGATGGAGTTTTTCTATATGGACCCACAAAGATGAGACATTAGCATATGTTATGTACATATTATATGTTATACAGTATGATATGAGTGACAGCAGCATTTACCTAAAATCAATTAGCTTACTGAGAAACTGTACCATATTGATACTCATTACTTACTGGTCCCTGGTCTGTCCTGTCTGGCTTCCTCCCCTCTTCTTTGCCTTTGATCTTTTCACATGTGTGTGCTCTCTAGTGAATCCTGTAGTCACATTATGTAGCCAAAGTTTTTGTGACTTTGTCTAACACCAAAGTTTGAAAGTATTGATTTTCCAGTGCACAGCCCTGCTTACAGACTGGCTGTCACAGTCAAATGTGATAACGGAAAAAAAAAAGCTTTGTTTTTATATTAACCTTGCTGAAAATGAAAATGCATTAAAAAAATATATACAGCATTCCAATAACTTTCCTTCCAAGAATCATGCAATGTTTAATTTCTTGACTGCAATAACCATCTGCGGACATTTTTAAGACCAGAAAAGTAATACAATTTAGCATCTGAGACATCTACTAACATTGAAACATCAGCATATAAATTAAAATAAACTAACTTCAAGTGACAAGCTTTGCCTTGTACATAATACTACTGACCCGATCCAGTTACTCTGTATTCAGGTCTAACTGTTGCTTCTTGTTTGCAATACAAATTCTTCAGGAGGCAAATAAGATGAACTGGTTTTCCCACTTTTCGTCTAATGGCCTCTGTTGTGTTTTTCAAATTTGTTGCCAGATTCCAAATAACACTGTAATGGCATTGATTTTCAGGCATTTAAAGTGGTTTACATGTTTTTGGCTTTTTCTTTAGGAAAAACATTTTTAAAATCTGCATTTTCCTTACACTGATGCCACTGAGTAAAAGTAGTGAACATTAACCTCAGTGACATCACTTTACCACAAACATCTTTTGTGTCCATAGACTTTAGTGGTCACACCATCACACATGCTTGAAGGTGCCATATTAAAATCTATGGACACACTGCACGTTATCCTAAAATGATGTCAGCATAGACTACAGTAAATTTATTTGGGTCATGATTTAATAAAAGGTTTACAAAGCTTTTTATTACAAAACACCTCAAAAATTTAAGGATGGACAAACCGGAAAATATATCACAGCGCTTGACTTG
This sequence comes from Protopterus annectens, assembly GCF_019279795.1. Classification (NCBI taxonomy): domain Eukaryota; kingdom Metazoa; phylum Chordata; order Ceratodontiformes; family Protopteridae; genus Protopterus; species Protopterus annectens. The sequence goes on from NC_056739.1 coordinate 175,815,342, forward strand.
TGAAATGCTGCGATGTATACACAAACATTGGCAAATTACTTTTAAAAATTCAGCAGGAAGTTTATCACTTCTTGTAGCATTGTTATTATCATGGTTTCCTAGGGTCCTTTTAAATTCACACTGTAGGATGCTACTAAATCAGGGAGCATAACTTTATATGTATCAGTGATGTTAGGATCCTTTTTCCTGTGGTTCAATATTTTATATTTTGCCACTGATTCTTGTCTTTCTGCTTTTCCTGATTAGGGGTTGCCAAAGTGGAACTCCGGTCCCCTTATGATTGGCAGTAGATTTTTACAGTGCTGAGGTGCCAGCCTGATGCCCAACCTTCAAAGAAGGCACACCCATTCACGCACGCACCTACCTGCATGTATTTAAAATTCACTCTACTGCAGGGAGGACATGCAGACTCCACACAGAAGGCACTCCAGCCAAGAATCGAACTGGAGAACCTCTTGCTGTGGGGTGACAATGCTAACCGTTGCACCACAGCGGCCATTCTGCCACTAATTCTTAATATCTTTTATATCTCCAAGGTCACTCTCATCTTTGCTTTTTATCATGCCAATTTTACCTAGAAATTTACTTTAAAGTCACCAATCATCTTGATGCCATTTCTTGCCTTTCCCATATGATTATCTTCTTTTAGCACCTTTGCACTGTTCATTTAAATATGCTTTCTTATCTCTTCTTGCTGTTCTCTGAAACTTTGTTTAGTTTCACATATTTTTTTCTATTTACAATGCCATTTGTTCTCCTCCTTTTCTTGGCCACTTATATATCCATATAGATATATGTCTGTGGTATATATATATATATATATATATATATATATATATATATATATATTATATATATATATATATATATATATATATATATATATATATATATATATATATATATATATATATATATATATATGGTTCCACTTCATCATCAATTTCATTTCATCGAATTTGAAAACAGCCAGACCAAATCGTGAAAACCCAAAGCGTCAAACTCTTATCATCGAATCTCAAATCATTGAAAACTAAAAGCAACTAGAAATAACATCCCAGACACTATTTACTACATTTATGCAGGACAAGCCCCTGCTCCCCACACCTGTAATTAAATATACCAACTCCAAGGTCGCACTACAGTGGGGTTAGGAAATTACATTTTTCCCCCACTGTAGTGCAACCTGGAGTTGGTATATTTATTTACGGGCTGTGGGGGTGCTGGGGCTTGCTGCATAAATGCAGTACTAACTTTGTGGAATGTTATTTCTAGTTGCTTTCTAGTTTTCAATGATTTGAGATTCGATGATATGAGTTTTCGACGATTTGGGTTTTTGACGATTTGGTCTCGATGTTTTGGGCTTCGATGAAATGAAATTTGATGATATGAAGTGGAACCATATATATATATATATATATATATATATATATATATATATATATATATATTTTTTTCTTACTTAAAAAAAGTGTAGATATATTGTTCTTTATTTACCTGCAATGGTTGGGCGTATGCATAGCTGAAGATCATAACACGTGCAATGGTTTTGCTTGACAAGATTGTAATACTGTAAAACAAAACAAACTGTTAATAATGAAGAAAAACAATTATTATGAGAGGAAACTTCTTATTAAAAATATATAAGAAAAACGACACTGAGGTGAAACTGTTGTTAAGTGCTTTCTTTCTGTAATGCTGTCAGAACTTCTTCAGAACTAATATAGTTGAGAAAAACTGTAAACTAAAGATTTAAACTGTGCACATTAATGCAATGCATGGTTACATACCCCGCAATCACCGATTAGCTGCTGTACTTACAGCTGTTTGCTCTTAGACTTTTGATAGGCATCCCAAAATTATATATATATATTCAATGGCCTGAGGGAGGAATAGGGAGGTACAGGTACAATGACCCCATGAGAGATGGGCAAGGGCAGAGAGAATGTCTTTCTGACCACTTTGGCAACATGTTGTCAAAGGAGAGGTCACTATCAACTTGAGTCCCCAGGTCTCTGATTACTTCGGATATAATTCTTAAGGAGTGTAAAGTCAGCTTGCTTTTGGTTTTTCTGTGTGGGGTTTTTTTTTGGGGGGGGGGGGGATATGTACACGTTATCATTGATAGGTAGGATCTTAGATTTGACTAGTGAGGGTAAGGTTTATATCCGAGCCATTTTGAGGTCATGTTTGTGATAATCTCAAGTCATATATCTCATCCTCTCTCCATGGCATTTGAGTTGCTCCACAGCATTTGAGTTAATGAATTCCAGGAATCTTTGGGTGGAGGTGTTAGTTAGTGCTATAGGGGGCTAGTCTATGTTAGGGGTAGTGTTTTGTGTAAGATGGTATGATGGTGTTTGGTTGTATCCTTATCCTCCTCCAGTGTTTTCAGGATGGGATGATGAGGATGGGATTGGGTAATTGGGAGGTACGACAATACACTCAGTTGTATGGCAGTTTTTCTTTTCCTATGGTGAGTAAAATGGTTTCTCATGGGTAGCCACCAATGTCGACTCGAGGTGTAGTGAGGTTTTAATGAAATGGGACCTCTCTCTCCTTTGTGGTTCGGGCTGAACTTGAGGAGAAAAAAGCATGATATGAGGTATAGCCTGGTAGCTGGAGTGCTCTCAGGAGCCTTGAACCAGGTTTCAGTTACTGCACAGACATCACGGAGGTTGATTTTGGAGCATTGCCTAAAAAAAGGCATAAGGGGATGGCTAGTATCCGAGCCTCTATCGAGGAAGCCTAGTGGTGACAGATGCAAGCCATCATCCTCAGTCGTTTGTGTCCAACATGTCATCCCAGGCTGACCAGACTATGGGATCCCTAGAATGAATGACACCATTAACAAGCCAATTAAAAACTGATCATTTTGTCTTTGTACTGAGCATCATTCTTGGTGAAGGCAGGATGCTCTCAGTCATGGCTCACTAACTTTTTTAAGAATTCTTATAGGGCAGTTTCCTTATCAGTTAGTTTATGACATTTACATCATGCATTGTATTAATGTGCACAACTTAAATCTTTAGTTTACAGTTTTTCTCAACTGTATTAGTTCTGAAGAAGTTCTGACAGCATTACAGAAAGAACACTCTTAACAACAGTTTTACCTCAGTGTCGTTTTTCTCATATATTTTTTAATACGAAGTTTCCTCTCATATAAGATTGTAATATTGTTGATGTGGTTGCCTCCAGTCCTTGCTGCCTCACGTTTAATTGGTTCCACCGAACCTTGTAATGTATGCATTGACAAACTTGAATTAGCAGCACTATAAAAATTCCATTCAGTTTGGTCATTTTACACTACTAAAGTTCAACTGCAGCAAAATAAGCAATGCTGACTTGTCTTTGATGCAAATATTATGCATAGATATCTATAAGATATTAGGACAATGATGGCAAACCTATGACATGTGTCAAAGGTGACACACCACAACATTTTGGTTGACACACCAGCGTTCACCAACACCTGAATTACCAAAGAAACTGAATGAACAAAAATATAAGAAATATGTGACCCTGCACTTGCAAAAAAAAAAATCATTAATTGATGTTAATCAAATCAAATACAATGTGTTCCATATTTTTTCAGTTCAATTCAGAATTACTATTAAAAGTAAGGTAATTTTTAGTACACTGTTTTGAGCCCAATTATCTGCCAGCATATCATTTCCTCTTTTATAAGTTATTGATTTTTCATTTACTTTTATAATACATAGCAACACACATGACTGGACTGTATTTTTTTTAAATAAATGAATATGTAAAGAATTGTTGCTCTTGCAAAGTCTAATCACAAAAAAAGTTATGCTCTGGTCATTACGCTTCATATCTTACCTATAGAGGAGAGTCGTTCCCATGAATCTGCATCATTCCAAACCCCATCAAGCTGACTGCTGTTACCTAAGTCAGTTATCATGTCTACAGAGTTTACACAACCATTCATTCAGCTGTCACAGTGTTGTCACGCTGCCAATGAAAATAATTACCTAGGAAAGGATGCCTACGTACAGTGGCTTCATATCTACTGAGACAACAGAAACAGCAACAGAAATGAATGTTTACTCCGGAATATCTGCACTAAATAAGGAACTAAATAAAAGACAGGGCTCAGAACAGAGAAAGCACAGGAAAAATTCTTAGTATTCTGTTAGGGTTAGCAATGAATCCCAATCTGCAGATGTTATCAAATCATTTTGAATGTCCAGAGAGCTTTAAAGATAATTTTAGCTATTCTAAATATCTTTTAGCAAATCTAAAGAAAATAATTCATATCAAATACATGCAAATCTTCAGGTAAAGTTCAGAAAAATATACACATTCCTATAAAGACAATTTTCTGTAAACTTAATTATAGTTTAAAATGTAAAAATCCCAACAGGTGTGCATTCTTACATTTCTTCACCCTTGGATAGTTGCTGTTAATGTATACCAAGTACAATGACATTGAGTGAACAATTATCTACTTCAGAGTGTGTGTGTGTGTGTGTGTGTGTGTGTGTGTGTGTGTGTGTGTGTGTACACATCCAGTAAGAGGTGTCTGTTCCTGCTTGTGCATCCACTAGGATGAATGTTCACTACAACCTGTACCTCCAGTATAAGGTGTGGTTGATGTAGTTAGTTTATCGGTAACTATGCATTCTTAATCAGAGATGGACTTTTCTTGGAATATTCATTTTTCTCTGTGGTATGGCAATCTCAGTGTTAGTATATATAAGCTTGGAGTTGGGGATTATCCCCACTGCAAAAAAAAAAAAAAAAAAAAAAGGAGTAGAGCAATATTCAAAATTCACTCTTCTCCTGCATTTTCAGTTTTTTTGTGTGTCAGGAGTCTGCATTTTGAGAGCCCATCTTTTCAAAAGGGAGCTGTGTCCACAAAGTGTGATCATCGCAGTGTCTGCATCCAGTGCAAGGTGTGTTTACTACCGTGTGTATATCCCATGCTAGGTGAGTTCACACCAGTGCATCTATCCAGTACTAGGTGAGTTCACACTAGTGCATGCGCGCGCACACGTGTCTGTGTGTGTGTGTGTGTGTGTGTGTGTGTGTGTGTGTGTGTGTGTGTGTGTGAGCGTATTTTGTGTGTGTGTATATGTGTGTCTATGTCTGTGCGTGTGTGCGCACGTGTGTGTCTGTGTGTGTGTGTGTGTGTGTGTGTGTGTGTGTGTATGTGTGTGTGTGTGTATGCATGTGTGTGTGTAATCAGTGCTAGTTGTGTTGACAACATGTGCATCCGATACTTGGTGTGTTCATTCCACTGTGAGCATCTTGTATGAGATGTATTTGCTCCAGTGTCTGCATTTTGTACCAAGTGTCAGTGAATGTGCACAGCAAACAACTAACTCGAGTGTAAGTGTTTAATAACAGGCATTACTGACTGAGCGAGAGCACATGCCCTACTGGGCACCATGACCCTCTGTGAGCAACATTGGTTTGGCACACAGAACTAAGTGGATTCACATTCTCTTGTTGTGCTCCACTTTCTACACATAGTCTGGTACTGAGAGGACTAATATGCTGACAGCAGTCCCATCTACAGTCTCCTGAATCTAACTGGTAAAGCAGCAGTGAACCTCACACACACTAAAGTCACTGCATATCACAAACCTTCACAAATACAGACAGAATCACAGGGACAGATCCCAAAGGCACTGTGAGAACAATGCTCTTGGAGGAAACAAGATGCAGACTGACAGGAGAGTAGGGTATGGAAACGTCTGGATATGACTGGGGGAACAATTTCACTAAACAGAAATACTACCCCCCCCCCCACCCCCCGTATGCACACACATCAGGAATACTGGCTCTTAGAGGAACAGCATGCAGGATGTGACATGGGAAGGATATCAACAAACAACAGGAATCCTAGACAGCAGCCTGAAAGTATAAATATGTGGGGGTTTGAGAGATGTGGGACATGAGTAGGACTGCAGTGCATAAAAGGGTACAACCCAGCTGTGAACAAACAGACAGCATTTGTGGAGCCACTCGGATGAAAGGCAGACTGTCCAAAATGATACTTCTGCAAACTCATATGAAAATACCAATTCAGCTTTTCTTTTGTTGGAAGCTTCTCCTCTTTCATGTAATAGGAGACTCTGTTTCTCTTGATTAAAATCAAGCCTCTGATAGCTGCATCCTGGGGAAAAAAAATTACTTCAAAAAAATCTGTGGTTTTCCACCTATAAATAAATAGCTGTCAAATGGTTTGTCTTCATCCAGTCACAAGTCTTACATACAATAGTCTGAATACTAATAGTTTATCAAGTGAAATGAATGTAGATGTGATTCAGGAACAATCTATAGTACACTGAGTAAGATACATGCATGCCATATTAAGTGAATACAATAATGCCCAAAGAAAATGTGATCCAGGAGCAAATTTACTCTTCTGAACAAGGTAATTGCATACCATAATAAGCCACATCTCTCAACCTCTTAGCAAAAGAAATCTGGACAAAACCAAAATAATAGGGGGACAAGGGCCTCAAATAGGGACACTTTGTAAATATGGCTCTTATTTATTTATTGCATTTATTGACATTTTATTACCAGGAAAGTCCAACTGGGCAGGAGTTAATTTTCAGAGGAGGCCCTGGGAGAAAAGCTCCAAAATATTACAAAACATTTTAAAAATGACAATTTTATAATTTGTAAAAATAAAACAAAAAACAACTACGGTTTAAGTAAGTTTACCAAATTAGACATAACATGAAACTGGTTAAGAATTGATACAAGTTAATATGACAATGATTTAATATTTAGATACATTTTAGCCAATTTATAGAGGAATTAAAGATATGTTAGTATAGTACAGACAGGAAATGCAATATGAAGTGAGAAAAAAGCATGCTTATGGCATACTTAGAGAGAGAAACGTATAAACTGAGAAAGCTGCTAGAATAAAACATGTTGGGCCGGATTCACGAAACCTCCGTGTAAGAGTTAATATGTCTTACACGGAGGCTGCAGTCTAACGGTATGATGTCAGCATGCCATGCATATTCATGAGGGCATGCTGAATCATACCCTAGGCTAACACGGTCCGTGTAGGAAAGTAGGGGGCGTGTCTGAATGCCGAGTTCTGCAAAGGGACATGCCCCCAGAAGAGTCAGAGTCCTGAAAGTAAACACCCACGAGCGAGTCCGCGGAAATGTCAAGGAACACAACACCACACATGCCCCCACAGACTATAAACCCAACTGTAATGTAAAACATAAAAATAGCAGTTTAATTTTTTTTTTTATAATTTCCAAAATGTTTGCCCGTAGTTGCACTCATTTGCGCAGGTATGCCCTCCGCTCAGCCACAGTTAGCAGACATTGAAAAGCATATAAGATCTAAATATGCAAATGAAGCCAAGTAGGAATAGCGTAGCGGTAGAGATGTTGACCAAAGAGGAGGTAGTCACGGTTCGAGCCCCCACAACATCATTCACCATTTTTATTTAAATAAGCATGAAGCAATCCCGACATATATATATATATATATATATATATATATATATATATATATATAAAACTATAATTTAAGTAAAATGTAATGAAATGGGCCATGTATTTTTGAAGAAATCCGACATAATAAAATATAAAAAAAGGATCATAATTGCCCATAGCTGAGCAAGGCTTTAACAAGCGTAATATGAGTGCCCACAGGTGAGCAGCGCTTTAACAGGTTTGATATAAGTGCCCAGAGTTGAGCAGTGCTTTAACACGCTTATAACAAGTGCCCGTAGCTGAGCACTGCTTCACCCAGCGTAATATGAGTGCTCATAGCCAAATAACGTGTCACCCAATGTAAGCCGTTTGCACGGAGCTGCGCATCACGCCAACCAGCTTACCAGCGGGCAACGTTGGGCAAGCTGTATCAAAGCCGCCTTTACACAGACACACCTCCTAGCTGTCTAGATAGTAGTAAAATAAAAAAAGCAATGGCCAGGCTCGAACCCAGGATAATGTGCACCATAGTCAAAGTACTGAACCACTAAGCCATGACAGTTGTACTGAGAAATGCAGTATTAGCATATATATAGGAATGAATGTAAATAGAAGCATGACAAAGCAGGTTTTTTTAAGCTGATAAATATCCAAAATGGCCAATCATGGATAAGTGCGGGAAAACCAGCATATATAAGCCCCATAGGCGGGAATACACAGCATAACTGATTGTGGTACCCATTTGCAGTCAGGATGGCAGATGCAGGAGAGGGAAGTCGCTTTAGAGCACAGAGGTGGGGTGTTGAGGAGTCAAAATATATGGTGTGGCTCCTAGTCCATGATCATGAAGCACAACTCATGCAGGGCCAGGTTCACTGGGGTGCATACAAGGCAGAGGCGTGGAACCGGTTGGCACATGATCTCACCAGTGCCACAGGCATTCCGAGGACTGGTGAACAGGTCCATCACCACCATGCGGACCTGAAGCGACGGAAGGAGGACCAACTGAACCGTTGGATCCAGGAGGCCCGCCAAATGCCCAACGCCCCACTACTGAGTAAGTATCCATGTAATTAAGTATGTAAGAAATGCTATCCTAGCCTATAGTATGGAGATGTATGTTCCAATATTACTTTATTTATATTACAGCTGCAGGTGTTCATTCTGCGAATCAGCGAGCCTATGCTGATAAGCTGCTGAGGTTGCGCCACCAGGCAGGTTAGTAATTATTTAGCTGGTATTGTCATAGAATATAACTGAGACAGATTGTAAAAGAGTTCAGTGTTGTAAGCCACTAATAAAGCTCAAATAAGCCTAGAAGAAAGATTCTGCTAGTATTGTAAGATTAGATAAGTGATGCAGCCTGGAAAAGAGTGTAATGCAAACCAGTAATAAAGATTAAACAAGTCTCAAATAGAGTTTCCACCTGTATTGTAATATCAGATAACTGCTGCAGCCAGAAAATGAGTGGTAATCAATCAACAAAGGATAGACAAGTGTCAACTACATCTTTGTAAATTCTGCCATATGAAATAAGTGAGTCAGCTGGAAAGGATTGTTGTAAACCAGTAATAAATGTTAATAAAGCCTAGAATTAAGTACCATTCTGAAATGTAAATATAAAATAATTGAGAGAGTGTGAGAAAGACAGTTTGAAGCTACAAAGAAAGCTGTAATAAGTCTGGAATAAAGGTATACTGCAGTCACTACATAATGAAATGAATGAAACAGCCACAACCAAACAATAATGTGTGAAATAAAATGCAGAACATGGACTGTGTCCGTCCCACAAATTGGATATGTTGTTGTACCCTTGCATTATGGAAATAGTATGGTTGTATGAAATGCTGAACATCAACAGTTGTCTAGACCCATATAAATCAAATGTAGCAGGATGCTGTACCTGAACACAGCCAGATATGAACATATATGAATACAAATGGAATGTATATTAATGTAGCAGTAACATCCCTATCACCAACATTCCTAACGTTACATACAGGAAACTGTACTAATACATGTAGGGGATATATATCTGTATCTACTAGGAATGTACAGTATATGTATAGGTAGTTTTAGTTGTTAATGTAATATTTCCTCACCTTACCCTATTGTCACAAATGATGCCATTCCACACCAAACCGGGTATGTGTATTCACAATTAATTCCCATGGACATTTGTCCTGTTGGTTCATACATATCTGCATGTACATTGATGCATGTGCCCCGTTCACATATCCGAACCTGATGGCCTGTTACCACCAATCAACCATGCATGCTGTTGGAATGTGCACTGTTGTTCTAAATATGCATGCGTTATGCTTGCTGCTCAATGTTCGGAATTCATGGGTGTTTGGTCAATGGGAATACTGATGCATGCTGTTACAACTAATTTTGAATGGTGTTGTTTGTTACTAACCCAAAATGCCATAAAATACTGCTAAACATAGGACAGCAGGGAAGGCGGGTTCCAGCGGACCCACCTCTCCCACCTCAGCTGGCGAGTGCACCTGGCACCAGTGCCCAGGCGGGACCTCCTCCTCCGGTGGCCCTGTGCCACCTTCAGGTGGAAGTGCTGCAGGGGATGGGGCTCGTCCCCCCTCTGCAAGTGTGGCCAGAGGAGAGCCTCCACTCACCCTCCATAGGGTCCGGTCTGTGGTGCGTAGTGAGATCAGGTGGTCTGTGACTGATCCCCTATGCCAGCTTGAGGCGAGGGTGGTGCAACTCATGGGTGTGCCTGCCCGTTCTATCCAGCCCCCAGCACAGCCCCAGCCTGGGCTGTGAAGGCGCAGTGGTAACTGCCTATGGGTGGGGATTTCAGTTCTACTGTTGCCATCTGTGGGCTCATGGGCTCGCGATATCCAAACATCCGTCCCTGTCATTTGTGTTTACCCCCCACATGTCATACTCCGCCCCTGTATGCGTCTTGTTTGTCTTGTCTGTTAACCTCCCCAACCTACCTCCCCGAATATACCTACTTCCTGTACCTCACGTTCCACTCTCACCTGAAAAAAAAAAATAAAAAAAGGGCACTCTGTTCCCACAAAAAAATTACGCCCCATACATAGCTGCCCAATTCGCACACATGTCCACTGGACATGTAAACTGATAATTCTAATTGGCAGTACAACAGATTTTGTTGTTCTCACCCCTCTCTCAGGGGTAGAAAGTTTCAAATTTCACACCAAATTTCATGCATATGCACAGCTGTTGCTGATAAAGAAATGGGCAGCTATGGGCCTTCCATACATCCTTCCTGCACATCCCGAGCTTGTTTTCCTACTGTCCTACCCTCTTTGTGCCCCCTTTATCACCACTTTCCTATCTCCCCATTTTCTTTTCTTTAAAAGAAATTAGCGCGGGTGTTAGCGGGAGTAAGCACTTTTAAGCAGTTGTAAGCGCGTGTGCGCTTGTGTGCACTTAGCTAAGCGAGGGCGCGCTTAGCTAGGATAGTGTGCGCATGTGTAAGCATGGCGCAAACCAGCGCAAACCCTCTTACAACTGCTTAAAAGTGCCTTAGTCACTCTGTATGACAAGGCCTGTAGTCTGCTCATCAGCAAAATAAAATTCCCCTGTCAGTCTCGAACCCAGTACCTTGGAAATAGTAGTCTGCATGAATTACCACAGCCATGACAGATATACAAGAGTTTGGTGCTGAAAGAAATATATCATGAAATAGAAGGACTGAATGTAAAGGGAATATAGGAAGGCCATTACACAAAGCTTGTTCCCTGTATGTTTACTGACAATTCCTGTAGAATTGCATTAGATTAGTGTGATACGAGAAACAGCCATGCTAGGAGGTAATAATGTTAGAGTAGCACCTTACAAACCCCACACAGTATCAGAGCACGATAAACACCGCCATATTTGAATAGGTATGAGGCCAGACTTCCCAACTGTGACTGATTTACAGGGATGTCCCTGATTTGCAAAAAATGTTACCTGTGCCCCACTGACTCCCTGTGAAATGTACTAACAGTAGGTAGAAAGGTGCAGAATCCCACGTAATGGTGACTGTCAATAGGTTAAAGTAGACACTACTTGCATGTCAGAAATGGTGTAGTAATACATATGCTCAAAATACCCCACAGTCACAACTGCAGAATATCTGAAATATATCATGGGTGTATCCCACTGATATGTACCTTTCCCTGAGGCTGTTCAAATATACACCTGAGTGTATCTGAGGCCTGCAAGTGTCAGAAACACACAGGCATATTAGCCTGTCTGCTGTTACACACTCTGCAAATAGCTTTAGAATTACTTCCACAAGCATGCTCTCATGTAGGAGTACAACACAGAAATATCAAAGGATGTAGCCATATAACAAACTAATGACAGTATAGCAGTTTACAAGCACTGCATGTGCCTGATATTCACAATTGTTAGTACAAAATACAAGGCCCTAGTACTGCTCAGCAGCAAAATAAAATACTCTTGTAAGTGTCAAACCCCAGACCTTGAGCTCATCAGACTGCATGCAGTGCCACCAAGCCACAACAAACATATAAGAACTTACTGCTGAAAGAAATATATCATGCATTACAAGGAGTGAATGTAAATGGAAAATAGGAAAGCCATAGCAACACATTCCAGTAAAGACAAATATCAGGCCTTCAAGGAGTGAACGTAAAGGGAAAATAGTGAAGCCATAGCAACACATTGCAAGAACTACTGTTGTATACCAGTTAATCCACAACTCCCACAGGAAAGTGCATACTCCCATGTAAACAGTGTTAGCATTAGTAGGTGTGAGTTAACATACACACTGAGAAGAGTGAACTGGAAAAAGCAACAGTCAGGTTTCAGTACAACATGCATTTCAGTGGCTACAACACACCTTAGATATGATAGACATACCAACCTTCTGACTGACACAACAGTGTGCACAGCAAACCAGCATGGTCCCCACCTTGCAAAACTGAAAGGCCTACGCCTACCTAACCTAAAATTTTATAGCAGTGTCCTGAAATCACAGTGAGAACTGCAATTACCACACAGCAGGCTGCATGCAATTAGTAAATGCTGGCCACCAATTGGTGCAGAGGCCATCACATGCACATGTGCAGATACCTACAAAAGCAGCCTGTACTGCCATTCCACACATGCAATAATATCATTGCAGCAACTGGAGGGAGAGAGAGAGAGAGAGAGACAGAGACAGAGACCCAAAAAAAAAAAAGCAAGCCAGCAAGCCAGCAAGCAAGCCATCCAGGCAACCAGCCAGCCATCCAGGCAGCCAGCCAGCCAGTAAGCTAGCATGCCAGCAATCCAAAAAAAAATCTGTCAGAGACAAAGGTAATGTAAACTACACAATCTAATAATCTACATACTGTGAACCCTCCATATGTGTTAGCAGTCTGTATCTATATGTATATGAAGATGTGCATAGGGCAAGGGACATACTGCAACTGTTAGTGAAGGCTGGACATACATATGTAGTTGAAGGTTGCTATGTGCACATATCAATGTAGGTTGTAGTGTGTGGCATTGAAAACAGCATGCAGTGCAGGTATATGTCATGTGGTGGTGAACTTCTGTGGGACTGAGCCAGTGAGGCCTGCTACAGCTATATGGCTTGAGGACAGCATAATGCATTCTGCACAATAGTGTGCAATATCATTACAGAATGGTATGTCTCACAACCGTTGCAGAAGTGATATTCCCACCATGAAAGGTGGGCAGTCCATGTATCTACATGTGCATGTATATGTACAGCAATGGATGTTAAGAAGTGTGTATATATATATATATATATATATATATATATATATATATATATATATCTATATATATATATATATATATATATATATATATATATATATATATATATATATATATATATACATATATCTATATATCGATATACATATATATGTCTATATATCTAGATATCTATATATATATATATATATATATATATATATATATATATATAGATATATGTACATAGACAAAGAGGTCTGTATAGATACATAGAGATATATGGATAGATAGATAGAGAATATGTATATACATATAGATATAATAGACAAATACATATATAGATATAAATTTAGATACATACATGTATGCAGATAGATATGAATGTCTATAGATATGTGTATATATATATATATATATATATATATATATATATATATATATATATATATAGTTATATATAGCAGTGTGTATATAGATATATATACATATATGTAGATATGTATATATATTTACATATATATATATATATATATATATGTATATATATATATATATATATATATATATATATATAAATATATATATGTATATATATATATATATATATATATATATATATGTATATAAAGAGAGAGTGAGAGAGGGGGACAGGTGGGCAGATGTACTGAAACAGGTGCCTGGTGACCAAGGCATGGACAGAACACCAGTGTTGATACTGCAGTACCATACTCCATTCCACTACATGTTACCCACTAAATACCACATAGGTGGTTGCCTGCCTACCACTGGAGGTGTCAGAAGGGAACATGGGACACAGGTGTACAATAGCCTCCCCTTTGATATCCACAGTGGCACACTAGTCTTGTAATCCCTGTACATGGTACATGTCATCACAAAAGCTGTGTCAGCTAAGGAAATGTAAGTCAGTGTACCCCTGTACACCTCACAATGTCCTATGCAGTATGTACCTTCCATGAGAACTACAGCAAGTGGAAAGGCCACAGACATACCTAACAAAGACTGATAATGGTCACAAACACATTCCCTATGCAGACTGACTCACAAAACCACAGCTAGAGTGCCTTGCATACTGCCTACACAGAGGTTACCAGTGCTGGACATACAGAGTTATGTCACACCCATACCAGTTGTCCAACCACCATGGTAACACCTCACAATCTGTCCAGCCTACATGACCTACGGCCCTAATCCCTGTCACCGCAGTAAAGAGCACATGCTGGAGGTACAGGTTCTAATCCACAAATATGCCATACCCTGGACTAAACCACCCAGCATTAACAAACAAGGCTCCTTATTAGTAGATGTCAGACATACCCCTGATGAATGTTATGGAGATAGGCAATATGCCGTGTGAGTCACCTCTGTGTAACTGTTTGACAGGAGCAAGTACAATCACATTACATGTGTCCCAAGGGGCAGGGTAGCATAAGGCTATGCTGCTGTAGGCCCAGGGCCAATAGTATAGTACCTACCTATGACACAATGTACACACACATGTACTCAGTGCAATACCAACTATGTGAGGTGGAATGAGTGTGACACTGACTGTGTGAAAGGTCTGTAATGGTGTGATTGCTCAGCCTGACTTTGTGTCTGTCATGGTAGTTTGTGTCCTCGGTGTGAGGCCAGAGAAAGATGTGTCAGTTATTGGGATACAAACATACTAGATTGCCATATGTTGTGCTGTAGTTCCCTGTGTACGACTGCAGTGTAGGTAGGGGTACAGCAGCAAAGACTAGGGTGGATTACCAGTGAAACTGTAAATGTGCATTGCATGCATTGCATGGGATGACAATATTCTCCATCCATTACCTTGATACATACCCCCAGTGTGAGGTTGTGCATTGTACCTCAAACAGTGTGCCGAGTGCTGGTATATACTAGTTTGTTGTATGGAGTGTGGCAGGCACTGTCACACAGTTGTGGGCTGAGCACTGATATGTGGTAATTTACATGTGTATCCCCTGATAGACAGACAGATGCTATATATGGCAGTTCAGTGATATCAGTACAGTAGAGTATTACGTGTGCCATATTACTTGCTCACATATTTTTCTTTTCCTTCCAGGGTGATGGTGCATCAGCGCAACCCGTGTTATTCAGCTGCAGAAGATGAGGAGATACACCAGAGCCTGGTGCGGGATTTCTCTACACTGTTTTCCAGGACCAGCCAGAACCAGCAGGAGAGGACTGCACTGTGACAAGACCTTGTCCGTTGGGTAAATGACATAGGGATGCATAACCGGACATATGAGCAGGTACACCATCACTGCAGTGATTTAATTAGAAATGTCCGTCAGTGTGTGTCTGATATCCAAAGACAACAGCTTGCCACAGGTGGTGGGGTACCTATCCACCCCCCCCCACCAGAGTGGAGGAGCTCCTCCTAAGTGTTGTGGCTCCAGGCCAACAACAACACCATCCACAGACATGTGTCATGATGGAGGCCGGAGCCACCCAGCATGTGGACATGGAGTGTGCAGGTAACATGCCATATCTGTAGTTGACTGTTCTCTGCACTGGTAGTTTATGCATGTGTGAGATGTGTACTGTGTGTGTAGCTGTTATCCTGCCTATTCTTGTGCAGGATTGATATTCTGAATATCATCACTACACCTGTGAAAGCCAACTGTTGTACTACTGTACTGTATCTTACTCACAGTATCAATGGCACAGTTATGGCCACTGACAATAACTCTCTTATTTGTGCAGGTCCCTCTGGAGTAACAGCAAGGCAGCCAATCCATGCTGGTGAGTGTGTAACAACAATGCTATTAATACTAATAATAATATTAATACTAATAATACCCTCAAACAGTATTGTGTATGTGTTGGATTGCAGGTGTGTGTGTGTGTTTGCATCTGCTGTACTGAGGAGTGTGCATGTGTGCCTGTGTGCATGTGTGCCCGTGTGCATGTGTGCATGTGTGCCTGTGTGCATGTGTGCCCGTGTGCATGTGTGCCTGTGTGCATGTGTGCCTGTGTGCATGTGTGGTAACATTGTGTACACATTGCAAACTGTGTTTCCTGTCTTCCTCTCACAGGTTCTGGTGTTGCTCTGTTGGCGTGCAGCAGGGAACCTGAAGCCACTGCTGGCGATAGAGATAATGATGATACATGTGTAATGGCACAGGGAGGTGTGACAGGGTCTGTTGTTGGTCAGCCAATCGACAGTACACAGCAGTCAACCCCATCAATGCGCACAGTCATCCTGCCGATACATCCATTGTTACCAATGTCCTTAGCTGAGGGACAGCATACAGTGGGCATTGACCAAGGTAATGTGGTATCAGTGGCACATGCATCTCCTCACAGCAGCCATGGCCAGAGTCCTGACATGGTACCACACAGGCAGATGTCCAGGGGTTCTCGTGGGAGCATCTGTTGTCGTACTGCCCCTGTCAGACGTGCCCACAGAGGTCTTTCAACCTCAGCTATGTTCCGGACTGTAATGCAGGCACAGGCACGTATGGAATGGTACACCAGAGAGGGTCTGAGGGAGCTTAGAGCACATTGCACTGCTATGAATGACACTATGCGTGACGTTGCGGCTGCCATCCGTACTGTCGGCGAGGTCATTGATAGACGTTGGGGGGACACATTAGATCTGTTCCACAACTACATGTCCATGAGCCAGGGCAATGCAGGACGGTTGAGGCATTGACGTGGACATATGCCAGCAACATCATCAGCTGGCAGTCGTCATGGACGACAACAAACCCGCAGCAGCACCCATAGTGCCAGTACCAGCCCCAGCAATGCTGGGTCTATGCTGTCATCAGACCGTCCTAGAAGACCACATGCACGTGGCTCTGGACAGTCCCAGCAGGGACATGTGTCCAGTCAACAGCCCACTGCTTCTGATGACAGTACCCAGTCTGGCTTAGTACCTGATACTGTCCGTAGCACCCCTGCCAGGCACAGGTACTGTGTCCGTGGCCAGAGACAGTGATCTGTATGACCTGGCAGGTACAGTCTGTGGCTGTCCACAAACACCCGTATATGGCAGCCATGTGGTGGAACTGTGTGCATGTATACACACAGGCATAATGCTAACACCTAAGGCTAACACATACACACACACACCGCATCAACATTGCCCCCATGTTGTACTGTTGTCCCTCACTAACACACACACACATACATGTCGATTGGATGTGTCAATGGCAGACTCTGGCAAACCAAGTACACACCCTGTGCATATGATGAAACTGTGTCACCTCCTGCAATCTGTAACATTGATGCAGGAACAGGATAGCATGGTGCTGATGCACAGGGTGACTACATAGCACTGTAGTAATATTATCATGTTATTAACAGTACAGTATAATGATATCATTGTGGGCATATCCCAGCATGCCTGATGCATTAACACTATGATTGTCATTGTAGTTTTGTATACACCAGTGTTAATTCCAAAAGTGTAATGTCTGCACATGTGCCACATGGCAGTTGTGTGTACCTGTGCCTGCATGTGTTGTGGAGTGGACAGTACATGTGTGATGTTTGCAGCACACAGTTGCAGGTGTATATTTGTGAACAAGGTGGAGTTGCATTCTCTGCATCTAGATGCATAGTGCACACATGGCAAGTGTGACATGCACCATGTGACACAGTAGTCATACATTGTAGTTCATATTGGTGGCCACTTTGTGTTGTACTACACATATATCTCACCTGGGGTCACATGTATGTATGACATGGTTTGACAGTATGCTGTGGGTCATACGGTTTACCAATGTCAATGGTTTGCATTCTGGTGGTAAGGCTCGAAATACAAACCCACCTACATAGGTATCACAAGAGATAAGAAACTAGAAATAATGATACACAATGCCAGACATCAAAACCGCAAGATGCATGCAGTCCAAACTCTACTCAGCATGGAGAATGTTGATATCTGTGCAGTAACAGAAACCTGTTTCAAGGGTCCCAAGAGCACCCTAGCACTACCAGGTTACACCTTATACTATGCTTTACAGCCCCAAAACATGGAACTAACTATGAAAGGAGGGTGAGTATCAATAATTGTCAAGGATACCCACACCCCCAGGTTGGTGCCACAGCATGAAGCATCACAGACTATCCACATGCAACTAACAGTGGGTAAAACTGCCTTCCAGTTCATAGCCTGCTACAGACCACCCTCCTAAACCCAGGAACTCCACTTGGCCTTCTTAAGAACACATGAATATATGAAGGTCTCTCCAAACAATATTAAATTGGGCAACTTCATCTACCCACACATAGACTGGGAGCATTACTGTAGCTCCAACACCGTAGGCCAAAGGTTCCTAGAATTCATAAACTCAAATGCTATGGAACAACTTGTTACCACTCCCACAAGAGGGGAAAACATACTGCACCTGATCATCACCAACATGGGGAATCTATGCTCCAGACCAGAAGTGTATCCCTCACTGGTAATCCCACTGGATATTCACATACCAACCCCAGCCCCTGCCCAGAAAACCACAGTGAAAAAGTTGTCTAAAGCAAATTCCACACACCTCAAAACCGAGACAGAGGTGGAATCCTTCAAAGCCCCCGGGCCTGTGGAAAATACGGCCCCGACTGCTGAATCCTTTATAAATGCATTCTATGAACACCTTCATGAATGCACAGATCATGCAATTCCAAATATAACCAAGACTCAATCCTCCAAAGACAGGCGTCCTTTCTGGTGGACCCCAGCCACATAAGAGAAAACAATAGAAGGAGGAAGCTAGTACATGATCAAGCAATATCCCACAAAGGGAAGGCATCTGTGATCAGTATTTGGTAAAAAATACGGGCATCATAAAATCGTCTAAGGCCAGCTTCAAGAGGAAAATTGCACAAGACACTAAGGATAATCACAAGGCTTTCTTTAGTTATGTTAGGAATCTGGGTGGGAATTCCCAGATATGCTCAGAATTATTCCAAAATGACAAAAAATACACCTAACTCACATACATTGCCAACATCATTGCTGACAGGTTCAGCACAAACTTCTCACCCCCCTCCCCACCATAAGGGAAAATATATATCCCAGCAGAGTGATGCCCCCCTGACATCTCAGATGCTCAGTCACCCTCCCCAAAGCAAAAACACAGCATCAATGGGAGCAGACAGTGTCCCAGGCTGCATCCTACATGAACTCCAAGAAGAACTAAACACAAACATAAAACTACTGTTCAATCCCAGCCTTACTACAGGATATGTACCCAAGGAGTGGTGTACAGCAACAGTGGTCCCTCTCCACAAAGGTGGTGCCTCAATGGATCCTGGAAACTATTGCCCCATATGCCTGACTAGCTTGGTCTGCAAAGTTATGGAAAGGATCATCATGGACCTCATAAATAAAGATATTGGGGACCTACAGACACTGGATCCTACCCAGTTCGGCTTTGTTGAGGGCACATCCTGCCTCTTAAACCTGGTCGATGTCTTTGAAACAGTCACCAAGGCCAGTGACGAGGGGAAGGTGGTCAACACAGCCTACCTGGACCTCGCAAAAGCCTTCAATACAATACCCCACTCGGGCATTATAGAGATGCTCACCAGCATAACTATAAAACCCTATGTCACTAGATGGGTTGCAAACTGGCTCATGGACAGAACACACATGGTCAGAATTGCTGGAGCCATGTCACACTCCAAACCGGTTACAAGTGGCGTCCCACAGAGGTCAGTCCTGGGACCTCTCTTGTTTGGTATATATGCCCCTGCATGTGTGCAATTCTCTTTGAAAGAAATGGCCCTTTTGACAACTGGAATAACACACTACATGATGTTACCACTGAACTAAGCATGACAGGCCATACATATACAACTACCATTGTGCAAAACTGCCTTTTGGTTTTGTGTGTAGTTCAGACTCTCCCCCCCCCCATCCCCCATATCCAGGAACCACACTTGGCTTCCCTGGGAACAGTGTAGGATATAAAGGTGTTCACATACGCCATTACAGTGGTTAACTTCAGGTACAGGAATATTGACTGGGGGAACTACTCAGGCCTCAACAACATCGCCCTACAGCCACTACAATTTGTGAATCCATATGCTATGGCAGAACCAGTCACCACAGCCACAAGGGGGAATACATATTGGACCTGATCATGACCAACATGGAGACTCTATGTTCCACACCAGAGGTAGACCACCATTGTTAAGATCTGACCATAACCAACTTTCCCTGGACGTCCATATCCCATCCCCACCCCCAGGCAAGGACATCACTGCAAACAAAGTATTTCTCAAAAGCAGACTTTGCAATTGTGAAGACTGGGGTGGAATACTTTAAAGGCCCCGTGCTGGAGGATTATACAGCCCAATCTGCAGGATCCTTTACAAATGCATTCTATGAGCACCTGCAGGTTTGCATTGATCATGCTATCCCAAATAAAACCAAGACTCCTCCACAACAGGAGACCTGTCTGGTTGACACCGGCCATATATAAGCTGTACAACAGAAGGAGGGAGCTAATACATAACAGAGCAATATCCCACAGAGGGTGGACATCTCTGAACAGTATTGGCAGGACACTTCAATCCCTCAAAATCATCACTTGCAAGTTTTGACAGTGAAATTGCCCAGACACTACAGATAAGGCTCCTCTCAGTCTGGAATTGAATCCCAATTAATGTTAGACATAGCCCCTCGCCAACCCTCTTCCAGCAAACTCTAGCCACATGGATGTGACATTGCAAATTCAACCCCTGGGATCTCTACTGTGTCCCTGCTTGATGGAGGCACAGCAAACTAGCCTTAAACGGTGCCTTCTGTGACCTACTTTACAGAGGCACAGTAGGCTACTGTACTGGGGAGGCAGGTGCCAAATACACTCTGGCTAGGCTTATGTATTCCCTAGGGCAAACAGCCTAGTATCGACCTCTGCACCCATATGTTTATGTTTGGGATGCACAATATTTGTTGCTGATAAACTGTTTGCAGGTCTTTATTGCCATAGCTTTCCCTGTTTCTATGAACAACTTGTGTATCTGTGGAAAATGTTTGATCATGACAGGGTTCCAGTATATTACCTGTGTCTCTGTTGTCATTTAACTGTGTGCACTGGGCAGATTGTTGTATTGTGGGAGGTTCCTGGCTTAAAACATACAAATGCCAGATATGTGTGGCCGACTGCTATACTGAGACATGGCCTAAGTGTGTGAGCATGCCCAGTTCAGGCTTTCCATGGTTTGTTGCCTGACATATGTCTCATTTATCAAAGTGTGTGAGCATGCCCAGTTCAGGCTTTCCATGATATGTTGCCTGACATATGTCTCATTTATCAAAGTGTGTGAGCATGCCCAGTGTGACCTTTCCATATGTTGAGAGATCTGAGGTCCACTACATTTGTGGTTGTGTGTGAACTTGAAAAATATTTGACATTTATAGTGTGTGTGTTGGAAGTCGTGTTGTGTTCTTACTGCCCAATTGCTTTATGTCTGAACCCAACAGGGATTATGCTGTGCCTGCAGGGCTTCCATGGGATAGTTTGCATACACTTGTCAACATTCTTTCATACTAACCAAACACTGTAATATTGTCATAGTGTAGTGATTCAGTCCTTTCACTCTGGTGCACAGTATCCTGGGTTTGAGTCCCATTACTGCTTTAAATATTCATACTGAGCACACCAGACTGGTTAAGGGCCAGTTGGGCAAATATGACCATGTTGCATTTTGTTCAGCTATGGCCTACTTAAACCAGGCTTGTCCAACATTACTAGTGTATTCCGCAACTTGGGTGGACATTGACAAACACTAGGCTATGTGCCCTAGGGCATTTCTAATCCTAGTCAGAGTGTGTTTGTCCTTCAACACACATTTTAACTGGAGTTTGCCATGACATTTTTCAAGGTTAGTATACTGTGCCTCTGTCTAACTGTGACATAAAAGTGATACCCAGGGTAAACCTACAATCTCCCATCCACTCATCAAGATTCCTCTTGAAGAGAGTCAATGAGGGACTCTCTGGCTTACCTGGACTGGGAGTTTACTCAAGGGTGGAGGGAGCTTCTGGGTTATGGATCTATCACTCCAGCATGTCCTATTTATTTCAGTGCTGAGGTTCAGGTCTCTCATGTGCATAGCTCAATGGGATTCAGATTTTACAAGGTGCAGCATGTGCATTGATTCCAGGTTGGACATGGCTTTATACATCAGGCACAGATTGCCTCTGGGCAGGCAGTATGCCACTGTGTGGAGCTGCAGTTTGTTTAATCAGGCAACACATGGCATCTGTTAGAGCCCTTTGATCCTCCTGGTGAGGTACTTTTGGGGCCTTTCCAGTTGCTGGAGGTGTCTGCTAAGGTACATCCCATGAGGGTTATTGTACTCAATTGTGAGCCTGATGAAGGATGACTGAAGAGGCACGTTAACCTCCCCTGATCTAGATGTGAATACCTTCATGATTAGGTGGGTATATGAAATGTTTTTTCTGACCACTACGGCCACGTGGTTGTCAAATATGAGATTTCTATCAACTTCTGTCCCCAGGTCTCTTATTACTTCTTCTGTACTTAATGGGTTACCACCTATGTGGTAATTGGTGGGCACTTACTTTTTGCCAAAGGGGGTGACTATACACTTTTTTGCATTTAGCTTGATGACATGGCTCTGGCACCAGTTGTCTGTTTCTATGAGGCCCTTTTGTAGGATGCTTGTGTCAGCTGGAGGGTCAGATATGGCGCCCAGTTTGTAGTCATCTGCAAACTTGTTCAGACACAGTCCTTCCATGTTGGCCTGTACCTCCGAGAAATATATACCAAACAAGGGAGGTCCCAGAACCGAGCCTTGTGGGATGCCAGTTGTAGCTGGTTTGGAGTCTGACATGGCTCCAGCATTTCTGACCATGTCGGTTCTGTCCTTGAACCAGTTTGCAACCCATCTAGTGACATAGAGGTTTATATTTAAGCTGGTGAGCTTATCTATAATGACCAAGTGGGGTATTGTATGGAAGGCTTTTGCAAGGTCCAGGTAGGCTGTGTGGACCACCTTCCCCTCATCAGTGGCCTTGGTGACTGTTTCAAATGACTCAACCAGGTTTAAGGGGCAGGATCTGCCCTTAAGAAAGCCACACTGGGTAGGGTCCAGTGTCTGTAGGTCCCCAATATCTTTATTTCTGAGGTCCATGACGATCCTTTCCATAGCTTTGCAGACCAAGCTAGTCAGGAGGATTCTAGGGTGATAGTTTGCAGTATCCATTCAGGCACCACCTTTGGTGTGGTTGTACACTGCTCTTTGGGTACATATCCTGTGGTAAGGCTGAGATTGAGCAGTCGTTTTATTTAGTGTTCAATTCTTCTTGGAGTTCATGTTGGACGCAGCCCGGGACACCATCTGGTCCCATTTATGCTGTGTGTTTTGCTTTGGAGACGCTGGCTGTTACCTGAGCATCTGTGATGTCAGGGGGCCAGCACTCTGCTGGGATAGATATTTGTCCTTTTGGTTGGGGGGGGGGTTTGCACTGAACCTGTCAGGTCGGATGTTGGCAATGTCTGTGGGTTTGGTGTATTGTTTGTCATTTTGGACTAATTCTGAGCATATCTGGGAATTCCCACCCAGGTTCCTACCATCAGTAAAGAAAGCCTTGTGATTATCCTTAGTGTTCTGTACAATTTTTATCTCGTAGCTGGCCTTAGAGGATTTTATGTGTGGCCATAGTTTTTTGTCATAATACTGATCAGAGATGCCTTCCCTTTTTGGGTTTTGCTCTATCATGTAGTAGCTTCCTCCTTCTCTTGCATGGTTTGTTAATGGCTGGGGTCCACCAGACAGGATGCCTGCCTTTGGAGGATTGGGTCTTGGTTTTATTTGGAATTGCATAATCCATGCATTCCTGAAGGTGTTCATAGAATGCATTTATAAAGGGTTATGAGGTCTGGGCCATATTTTCCACAGGCACAAGGGCTTTAATGGATTCCACCTCAGTTTGGAGGAGTGCAAAATTTGCTTTACACATGTTTTTCACTGTGGTTTTCTGGCCAGGTACTGGGGTTGGGATGTGAATATCCAGTGAGATTACTCTATGGTCTGATCTTACCAGTGAGGGATACACTTCTGGTCTTGGGCATAGAGTCCCCATGTTGGTGATTATCAGGTCCAGTATGTTTACCCCTCTTTGTGGGAGTGGTAACAAGTTGTTCCATAGCATTTCGGTTTATGAATTCTAGGAACCTTTGGCCTAGGGTGTTGGAGCTAGAGTAATGCTCCCAGTCTATGTTTGGGTAGTTGCAGTCACCCAATATAATGTTGTTTGGAGAGACCTTCATATTTTCATGTGTTCTCAAGTAGGCCAAGTGGGGTTCCTGGGTTTAAGGGGGTGGTCTGTAGCAGGCTACAAACTGGGAGGCAGTTTTAGCCACTGTTACTTGCACGTGGATAGTCTGTGCTACTTCATGCTGTGGCACCAACATGGTGGTGTGGGTATCCTTGACAATTATTGATACTCACGCTCCTTTTGTAGTTTGTTCCATGTTTTGGGGCTGTAAAGCATGGCATGAGGTGTAACCTGGTAGTGCTAGGGTGCTCTTGGGAGCCTTGAACCAGGTTTCTGTTACTGCACAGATATCAACATTCTCCATGCTGAGGAGAGTTTGGACTGCATGCATCTTGCAGTTTAGACTTCTGGCATTGGGTAGCATTACTTCTAGTTTCTTATCCCTTGTGATACCTATGGAGGTGGGTTTGTGTTTTGAGCCTTACCTATTCAAGGCACTATGGGGGTGACAACAGCCTTTGCCAGTATCCAAAAGGCCAGGGGTGATAGGTGCAAGCCATCCCTAGCGGAGCATCATGTCTTATTGAGCATGTCATCCCAGGCTGACAGGCATTGGATCCCCTTTGACTCACAACAATACTTAAGCCAATTGTTGTAATTGATCATCTTGTCTTCATATTGTGGCATCATGCTTGGTGAGGGTAGGATGTTACTCAGGGTCATCAAGTTTGCATATACTACATGGTGTTACATTGCTTAACACATGGCAATCATGCCTCAGGTGGTGCTGCAGGGCTGCCTATGTTGGATGCACATACTACACTCCCTGTACATGTTTTGAAGCAGGTTGTGTCAACTTAGGCATCCCTTTTACTATATGTGTGAGTCAAAGAGAGGTATCATTTCCAGGGTTCCTACTGAGCCAGTGTATGTACTATGCATTGCTTCTTTGCCAAGGCCAAGGCATAATGGGCACGCCTCCTTCTGCCTACTGGGGCAGGCTCAGGTTGTTCCTCCTCCGAGTCACGCTCTGCCTGTGATGGCCTTGGCAATGGTGGGGGGCTGTTTGGGCTGGGCCTATGCTGGTCCTGCTGCAGCTGTTTTCACAGAATCATATTATGTAGCATAGCACATACCATGACAATTTGGGTACATGTAGTTGGTGAGTACTGCAAGGCTCCACCAGATGTGTCCAGGCACCGGAACCGTGACTTGAGCAGCCCAAACACACGCTCTATTACATTACGTGTTTGTGCGTGTGCCTCATTATGGCATTCCTGTTCAGGTGTGTGTGCGTTTCTGATGGGTGTCATCAGCCACTGCTTCAGTGCATAGCCAGCATCCCCCAGTAGGTGACCATGTGGGATGTCCCCATTGGCAAATGTCTGGTACAGCTGCGTCAGATGCCAGATATGGGAATCATGGTAGCTTCCAGGGCAGCCAGCACACACATTCATTATTATGCCCTGGGCATCACACACAACCTGGCAGTTAATGGAGGGGAAGCCCTTGCGGTTAATGTAGGCCCTACCCCGCCCACCAGCTGGTGCTTTGATGAGTATATGCGTGCAGTCTATTGCACCCACTACCTCAGGGTATTCTGCTATTTGCTGGAAGAGACGCATATTGCTGGCCAATACCTCACGGGAATTGGGGAAATATACATGATCACCGACATGTGCTGACATGGCATCCAGGAAATGGTGCAGTACCCTGGATGCTGATGCCTGTGATATCCCCATCATATCACCAGTTGGTCTCTGGAAGGTACCTGTTGCTAGTATTCTTAGGCCAACACATACCTTGGTTTCCACTGGGATGGGTTTCCCTCTGTTGGTTCTGTGTGTGAGGCGTGGCCTACACAGCTCAACAATTTGCTGCAGGAGGTCTCTGTCCACTCTATAGCGCTCCACTATCTCCAGCTCATGTAACTCCTGGTAGGTGACCCTGGGCCTGTACACGCTTCCCCGTCTCCTCACTGTGGGTTGCCTGGCAGCATTTGCATTGTCACCACCCTCAGCATGTTGCATATGTCACCTTATAACATCTATGGCAGCCCCTAGCATTTTTTGTCTGAGTGAAGCTTTTTCAGTTTTCACTTCTACTAGCTTACTCCAGTGTTGCAGTGTCTCTTGAGGGAAACATACTGCACTACTGTTTGCAGAGTTTTAAGTGCTGGGCTGGGCTAGTGTTCTGCCTGTGTAATTGCCTGATTCTGATTGTTTTCACCTGCTAGCTCTGCTAGTATTCCCTGGTAGCTTCCTACAATTTGTTGTGCTTCCTTTTTCCTTTCTGTTTCCTCAAGGGGCGGCTGCCACGCACACAAGCGCAATCATGCACCCAGCAGCTAACACACGCGCACACATGCTTACTCGGAGTAGAACTGGCCTATTTGAGTTAAAACGTGCACACACCAGCACAAATGCGCTTACAAGTCCTTAAACAGGCTTCTGCATGCTTACTCCGGCTTAAACGCGTGCACTCACGTTTACACGCGCGCACTCTATCTGACTCAGGCTTCCCAGCGCGCACACACGCGCATGCACGCTCAGCAAGAAACTTTGGTGTTATCCACAGCGTACACCTTCCATTTCTTGGCTTTCCCTTGCCTACCTGTTGACACACCTCTTTCCATGATGTCTAACTGACAGCTTTCACATGCCACTCTGCTCCAATGAGCTTCACTTCTTTCATACATACCCCCCTGTGATGTCACCTATCTCCTACTCTGTTACTCCCCTTATCCTACTCCTACACTCCAGGGAATGTGCTCATTTGCTATGTAAAAGTGCGATTCACTATCCTAACACTCATTTACATAGGATTGCCTACTAATGCTTAGTTACATGTCTTACACTAAGCTTCCCCCCTTAGCAACCCCTACTCGATGGCCATGTTGTTTTCAGCCTGCTATTCCCTTACATTGTAAATTGATGGTTTTCATAAATTTTTATTTTTCTGTTTTTTTTTGCAGCGCAGCCCATTTGCGCTAAGTTTAAATATCGGCGAAAAAAAAAACATTTTTATTTTAATTTTGCATGTGGGTACGTTGCCAGTGGCCACATATTTGGCCATTGGCATGCTTCCAGGAACATATGCAACCTTTATTTGGAGCTGACAAGGCTCCATTGTGCTATTTGCAGAACGGTACTCAGTTGTCAACTGAGTACATTTCTGCAGCTAACACGACTCCTACACGGACAGGTTTGTGCTTCCTGGATCGCAAATTTACCTCATTTGCATGTCTTTCAGCTGCAAGTGAGGTAATTTGCATATCCAAGTCCTGTCCGTGTAAGAGCCGTTTTAGGAGCTCTCTTACACGCCCCTACAGGCTGTTCATGGATCGCTCGTCGGACATGATGGATGCATGGAGTCTTACTCTACTCTTATACTCCATGCAAGCCATCGTGAATCCGGCCCGTTGTGTTAGCATGCATTTTTTCAGAAGGATATGACGTCTGAAACTCATTTGTCTGTCATTATTTATTGACTTCGGTCACCAATGACTTGTCAGAAAACCACACATTTTATGAGGAACGGAGTAAAAATAAGAGACAAAAATCTGGACAGTTGAGAGGTATGTAATAAGCAGATTCAACAAGCAAAAAAGAAAACATGATCCAAAAATAAATTTTACTATCCCAATAAAGATAAGTGCATAGCATAATAAATGGCATAATAATGCGAAAAAATACCTTTCACACTCCAAACAATTACTCATTTTTTTAAATGAATTATATATAATTAAATGTCTTAACTATATTTATCAAGGGTAAACTAGATCATGGTATTAAAGTCCTAAGTAGTAATGACCAATGAACAGTGGTCTGTTTATAGACCTGGACAGGGGGTGAAGTTATCTGCATTACTGAGAGCAAGAAGCAGTGGTCTGGATGAACAGATGCTTAGTTATTTATACATTTGTGAATTCATGCGCCACTTGCATAAGCAGATGCTTAGTTATTTATATATTTGTAAATGCATACACCACTTGCAAGTTCCAGGCAGCACAATGACGGAGTGATACCTTCTGAAACGTCAACATGTCACTAACTCCAGCATACATGCATTTTAAAAATATAACAATGCCTTAGTCCCACATTAAACTTAAATATATATTTTTTAATTTTCACATTTTGTTTTGCCAAATAAAAGCTGCTGGAGTTATAATAATGTGACCCATCTCCCCCAGCTGATCAAAGGAATGAAAGAAGGTAAAAAAGCAGATGGTGGGCTATTTGACATCCTTCTCTGACTGCTAACCTCATTCAGTTTAAGATCACGGGAGAGCTGGAGCCTCTATTGGTACTCACTGCAGGTAAGAGTGGTGGGCTATTTGACATCCTTCTCTGACTGCTAACCTCATTCAGTTTAAGATCACGGGAGAGCTGGAGCCTCTATTGGTACTCACTGAATGTAAGTGTGAAAAAGTAATGCTGGCTACAGTACTGCTCTATCAGACTATTATTCATGCAGTCACCCACCTGTGTCTCACAAACTTATGGACAATAAGGTGGCTTTCCAGTTTACTGTTATCATGTGCTTGGGATATGAAAAAACACCAGAATTTCCTGCAAAATCCCCATATGCATAGAAAGGATGTGCGGAGTCATCAAGGGAGTCATCCTAGCAGAGAACTGATCTTTTGACCCAAGCACTGTCAGAAGCAACACTAACCACTGTTTTACCCATGTTGCATTGCATTGTACTGCCTGTTGTGGCTCTGCTCCCCTCTAGCAGTAAGTTGGAATTCTTACAGGACTAGCACATAGTGCTGTGATGCATGTTTTGTGTCAGTGTAGCACTGGTCATTACTAGTGGATAGCAGACTCGGCACCACCCTTAGTAATCATTGCTATTAATAGAATCGGGAATCTTGAAGCTTTGAATAGATAATTGTAGAGGAGAACTAGCTGTAAGTAAATTACTTCTCCTGAAAACAATTAGTTTGGCTCATGCTGCATTGCAGTCTGGTATCAGTTTTACGGTAGAAGTGCAGACACTATTGACTCAATAATTAGCAGCAGTTCATGCATCCACCTGACTGGGTGCCTTATACCAGTCACTGTTCTGTCAACAGAACAAGACAATAAGTTTCAAAATGATGAATACTAAGGGGTTTGTAAAGCTCACACAGCTTACTGATTGGTTAATAATAATGATGGGGCATACAGTGGGCTCAGCAGTAATACTGACTGACATGACTGATGCAGCATGCTATTACACAGCTAGCTGCTTGTAAAGTTGTAAGTGTTTTGCATATTTGCATGAAGTGTAGTTTCCAGCATTCTATTTTACATGGGAGACATCTCAAACATTTGTATGTGTTGTGAATTTATACACATTTTCAAAGTCAAACTCTATATATATATATATATATATATATATATATATATATATATATATATATATATAATATATATATATATATATATATATATATATATATATATGTTTACCATCAGAAGGTCGAACCTAACCCCATCAAATGATGGGATCATCGACTTACGTCTGCGAAACTGACAATGTCGAATTACAACACTGTCGAAAAATGACTCACCGTAAACCTCATAATGGGCTTTAACATGGATCGAGATGGGGTGAGATGGGACGAGATTCGTACTTCGACAATGTTGGGTTTGACACTGTCGCCGTTTGACCACCAGACTTCGACTGAAGTGGGTTCTTTGACCTAATTGTCACCCATATATATATATATATATATATATATATATATATATATGTATATATTTT
This sequence comes from Protopterus annectens, assembly GCF_019279795.1. Taxonomy (NCBI): domain Eukaryota; kingdom Metazoa; phylum Chordata; order Ceratodontiformes; family Protopteridae; genus Protopterus; species Protopterus annectens. The sequence continues at coordinate 175,845,477 of NC_056739.1, forward strand.
TATATATATATATATATATATATATATATATATATATATATATATATATATATAGATAGATAGATAGATATGCATATATGCTGACTGTCCACACTATACGGTATAAGTGTAACTTTTCTCATAGAGATTAGCATGAAACTTAAAGGTCCTCATTCATATATTCAATGTTTTTTAACTTCGATTTTTATAATAGTGTAGCTGCTCTTAAGTCTTAAGTAGTCTTGCTTCATTCTGGTAGGTGGACAGAGCCATGTTATCTACAAATTATTCATAGTGTGTTCTTCCCTTATCATTCAAACAATGTGGTCTTGTGTATTGGTTATGCACTTTGAAAAAGGAAGTTAACAAGCAACTTTATTATTTACAACAGACATAAGCTGCAAAGTTCAGCATCGAGCACCAACCTCCTCAAACTTTTAGGGGGAATTTACATCACTTAGTCTACCCCCAGCTAAATAATGGGATTTGGATCCAGGGTCACTTTGTCTTGGAATATCTTTTCAGACTGCATATGGTTGCCTCATAAGACTGCATAACACATTCTAAATTACAGCTTATATAGTTTAGCAGAAAATGTGCAAATCAGTTCCTCGTGCTTCTCTGGGGTTTGACTCCTATAGCCTCCACTTACATACTGTTCAGTTCACAGCAAAGTGCAAATCAGCTGCTTCCTACTTTTCTGAAGTTTGATGCTTATAGCCTCCACTGGTGTACTATACAGTTTTCAGAATCATGCAAATCAACCGTACTCTGTTATTTAGGGGATTGGATACCATACCTCCAGTTATGTACTGTTCAGTTTTTAAGAACATGCAAATCAGCTGCACACTGATCAAAATAGGTTTGACTCTTACAAGGTCCACCTACACGGCATCGAGTTCTCAGCAACATGCAAATCCTCAGCATCCCACTTTAGAGGAGTTTTGCTGCTATAATGTCCACCTGCATGCTATTTAGTTTGGGGCAACATGCAGATCAACTGAATCTTATTCCTAAGGGGGCTAATACCTCCACCCTCCACCTACATACTCTTCAGTTTTGAGCACAGAACTTTGATGAAAGCTTTCGAGTTATATCTGAAATCAGTTTTGGGGTGTTTCTTAGTTAAAACATATAACTCTCTCCCTCTGTCTGTCTCTCATGCTTGGTGAATATACAAGGTCCACTAAATTGGCCCAATTCATCCATCTTCAAATCAGCTACTTCACAAAAGATCATAAACAGCCTGAGTGCTCACATTCTCATAAGCCAGGCACTCAAACTTGTCACCTTACTAACAAATTTGAGAGCAAAAAAAGGATATGTTTTAGGTCAGGGGCACCCTGCATATCCCCATAGACTCTCAACTTTATTATTCTCATTCTGATGTCACTCATACCTCTCAACTGCCCCTGATTTTTCATGGACATCCCTGATTTTGGCTGAAAAGTTTGCTCTTTCCCAGCTAATCCCTCCTAAAACTGGTGATCTGGGGAGAAAAGCAGGATTACACATGAACGGTAATGACAATGATTAGAGTTATAGATTTCTTTTTCTTCAGAAAATCCATGTTAATTCACAGTCTCTTACCTTGCCAACTTCCCAAGTAAATAGCATTAATATTTTAAATGCTCCTTGTTCCTTGAGGGACAGCTATGATGACACTGTACATTAAAGAAGCAATGATCATTGCCCAACAGTGGAATGCCTGTCTCATCTCTATCTCTGTAGTGAGTCAACCTTGGATGACTTGTGACTCGCTAACATGGCAGCACTTACAGTCTAAGTTGCTCTACTTAGAAATGAGCAACTAAAGATAAGGAAGTGCCAGCTCAAGCCACTATGCAACGGATTAGCTGAGGTCGTGTGGAGCAAACAAATGACTGCAACACAAATGTACAAAAGGGCCAAGTAACACATATAATTAAATTAATATATTAACATCTTCAAGAGAGTATGTGGCACATAATTAAACACATGAAATGGATCAAGCAAGCTTTCAAAAATATAATCTTGCTCAAACACAAAAAAAGTGTACTGCAAATCTAATAGTTTTTTCCACTCTTGTTTGTTAGGTGGGTGAAACTGTGTAAAAAAAAGTGCTGAATAGAAAAGGAACAGACAGTAGCTGGTGTGGCCAAATTTTGCCCTGAGTGCCAAAATACCCAGAAACAGATCTTTTATGACATGTTATATCAAAATATCACAACCAGTGACAGGGTCATAAGGTGATATATTAATGACATTGCACATCTTACAAGCCTTCCTTAAAAAGCATCTGTACTTATTCAACATTAAGGTTTCACTGTCTGACTTATTTTGTCTACACCTTGTTATCTATTTCTTACCTATTCAGTAGATTTGGAACTACTGTTTTGTTCCTGAAAATAAATCACTACCATATTTATAAATATTATATTTAGTTGCACATATGTGGTTATGCCATGGTGACCTCATGCTGTTGAAATCGACCAAAATTCAACAACATGTTGCCCATTGTCAGATGTAATGTCCCCTTGCTGACTCATGACCAAAGGCTGTCTGTACCACTGTCACAATAAAGCAGGGTCTGTACATTACTGCAGTGCCACGTAACTATTTCACAAAAACACAGTGGAAGTATTCCCTCTCCCCTGTAACAGGAACCAATTCTGCAGCTGTTCAGACACCATGAAGCTCCTGTTTGCCCATCAGTCCACAGATTCTGTTTATTTAACAAAGGCTGACTTGTCTGTAAGTTTACTTTACTTGTGTGTTTTGCATTTATGTCATTTGTTCCATGGTGTATAAAGGTCTGTGCCTTTTCAGTCAGAAGTTATTCCTCAGCGTTCACTGGCTTTCACAGCAGGGCAACAGGTCTGGTCCTTAAACCACTATCATGGCAGGACATCTTTCAGTGTTTTAAGGTTCTTTAGCAAAGATGGTGATGTAGGGGTCATTTGAATGACATCTGTACAATGGAAAATGGTGCTGCAATGCGTCTTCTGGTAGAGGGATAACAGAATCATTGCATATGGTAGGAGGTAGCCGATCAGATTGCACTACAGAGGCATGCTTATATAGTTTCATTTTGCTACTGTACAAAGTGTTTTTTATGATGTTTCTATTATATTTCACTGAGGAAGACTTGAATATTCCACTGTAGAAGAAGCCGCAGGATGTAGCTCAACCTGTGTACTTTATGTACATGTAGCCAACTGGCACTCTATTCATTTCGGGTTTATGAATCACAGACAATGTGTGGGTGTGAGTGGGAAATTGGCAAAGATATTCATTGTACAAAATAGTGTGGCTACACGATGCAAATAACAAACTTCTTTGGTAAGCCACGCTAGTCTGTACCAGATCTATTCCATACGGCACAATATCCAAGAATTCTGTTATCATTTATTACATATAATGTACGTGTGCTTTCAGTATGTTCACTCAGAAACAGTTTTAAACTTAAAATCCAATCACTCTCCCACCCATTTCTCTCAAAATATTTGTATAAAATGCAAAACAAAATGCATTCAACAGCAAATAGCATACAATAATCAACTTTGTAAATCCTCGTGACAGCAGATGTAATCCTAATTCTTTTGAATATTACTGTCATTTTTTGGGGCTCTCACTCTCTAGGGACCATCTGTCTTCCCTTCCTTCTGCCCAGCTGACCCATTCTGTTACAGAGGTTGAGAGAGACTAACATCCTATTTGTTCCTCTTAGAACTGAAAGGTGGACAGCAAAGACAATGCCTTCACTCTTATCAAGGAATAAGGGTTTGTTCTCAAGCCATAGCTGTTCCCAGTGCACATGCTCTGTAACTTCCTCAGGGTATGGCATGCATAGGGCCTTTCTGGAGTTGTGTCTTCAGCTTTCATGAGTGAAAAAAAAACTCTCAGAAGGCCCTGCATCACTTTGAGTCAAACAGTCCTGTGGGGTCTCCACTTTCTTCTGGTGATTCTAACATAAGAAGTGTGCCACAGACATGTGCACCATCAACTTCCCTCCTGCCAGAAGTTAGTAGGCATTGCCTTATAACTCTTTAAACCCATTGACAGCTACTACAATGTCCGTCAAAATAACTGAATCATGTTATGTAGGTCTCAGCCAGGGCTTTATTCATTTATGGAATAGAGCTGGTTTGGCATTATTTATTTATTTTTGTTGTTGCATCTCCAAAAGACCTAACCCACTGTGTTGCCTGTATCCTACTGCCCTGTTCATTCCCTGGGGGAAAGAGCTGAGCATTCCCATCTGAGGCAATAGCCCTCTGGTGCATTTGTTCCTGCCCAAGAAGCCAGATCAGCTAATTTGTTAGGTGGTAGAGAGTGGGTCAACTTAATGGTCCTACAGGGCACCCTACCCTCACTTTGTGGCTGTCTGAGCTACACTGCATGCTGTCAGAAGGGTATAAAGTGCATTTTAGCAGGTGCAAATGGACAATGGATATTTATTTATTTCAGTTTGATTACCGGGGAGGTCCACTGGGCTTAGGGGCCCGTTTTCAGTGGAGGCCCGGGGAGAAAAGCTCCAACAGGAAACAACAGTTTAATTACATGAAAATTCAAAGACAGTTTTCATTACAAATAACAGGTTGCTACAAAAAGAATAAACACTAATAATTTCTATTTTGTTCAGGAGGAAGAAAAACAGGCTTATAGCATAAAAATCAAGATTTTACTATTTAGTTACCTATGCTAAGTATATATAAAAGAGGTTAGGAAGGTAAAGAGGTTAGCCTGGAGAGAAGGGGGAAGATAGCTTGAGAGGTATGGGCTGAAGAGTGCAGTTGCATTTCCTGTTTAGATAGAGGTAGGAGTGAAGTTGGATTTTGAAGTTATTAAGGTTGGTGCATGTCCTTAGTGTGGAGGGCGGGGCATTCCATTTTTTAGCTAGGGTAAAGGATAAGAGAAGCTGACCTGCTGGGCGCTTATTTTTTTGTACGGTGATCAGGTTTTGGTGAGAAGATCTAAGTGATCTAAGGGGGGTATAAGGTTGTAGAATATTAGAAAGAGCAGAGCAGTTAGTAGGATGGAACAATAATTTGTAGGCTGTGATAATTTGGAGAAAGTCAAGTTGATTGGGGAGTTCAAGCCAGTTTAGAGAGTGAAGGGAGGTGCAGTGATGAGAGGAGGATTTGGCAGTTGTGGCAAATCTGGAGATTTTGTTGTAACATTGCTCCAATTTGGAGGTAAGTGTGGATGATAAATTAGTGAGCAGGGGAGCACCATACAGTAGGGAGGGAAGGAGGTAGTTAGAGGCAAGAGTTAGTCTGTTGGGAGGAGAGAGGAAGTGGTTGTTTCTATACAATAAGCCAAGTTTTATATGTGTTTTTTTGATGTTTAGCTGGATATGAGTATTAAATTTTAGTTGGTCATCAATTGTAACACCGAGAAGTTTGGTGGAAGGTACAATCTCGATAGTGGAGTTGTTAAGGCTGGTAATTTAAAATGAGTTTTTATCAAGAGAGGAGGATTTAGAGGGGGAGAAAAGGAGGATCTTAGTTTTGTTTGCATTTAGAGAGAGATGATTTTGGAACATCCAGTTTTCAGTGGTCGAGAAGGCACTTTGTGTTAGGGCTTGGAGCTCTGTTAGGTTAGAGGCACAGCAGATCAAAGTGGAATCGTCAGCGTATTGCACAATTTTGGTGTTAGGAATGGCTTTGTGGAAGTCATTAATAAAGATATTGAATAGTAACGGGCCGAGTATGGAACCTTGGGGCACTCCAGTAGGGGTAGGAAGGAAAGTAGAGGTGGCCTGGCACCATTTCACAGCTTGGGACCTGTTTGAAAGGTAGCTGGAGAACCAGGAAAGAGTATTTTGGCAGAGGTTCAGATTAGAGAGGTGGTTTAGAAGGTGGGTATGAGAGATGGTGTCAAAAGCTTTGGATAAGTCTAGTAGAACAGATGATACTATATTACCAGAGTCACGGGCTGAATTGACAGAGTGCAAGAAGGAGAGAAGGGCGGTGTTAGTACTGTGTCCTGGACGAAAGCCGTGTTGGGTAGGAGAGAGTAGTTGGTGTTTGGTAAGGAATGGCAAGAGCTGCAGGTGGATGCATTTTTTAAGGATTTTGGAGAAAGGGGAGAGGATGGCTATGGGGCAGAAATTGGAGACATTACAATTTTTGCCACCATTGTGGAGAGGAAGAATGAAAGCAGTGCGCCATAGTTTAGGTACATAGGATTCAAGTAAAGACCTATTAATTAGGATGCTGATAGGTAGGGCAATAGTGTCATCATTTGATCATGTTTCTGTCTTAAATAAGTGCAACTGTAATTTGCAACCATAACTGTAGGAATGACAGGTTTCTTTATCAGAGTCACTGTATCTTGAGTAAATTCGTATTCCAAGATCAAGTGTGCTAATTCTTCTCTCAACACCACTAACCTGAGAAAACACATTTCTTTCTTTCTTATCAAAGACTTACAGGTTTTAACCTGGGCATTCTCTATCTGCATATGCCCACTTTTCATTTTACTATGTTTCCATTGTTTGCTTAAGGGTTCAATTTTTGTGTTGTAAACATTGAGAACTAAGTAGAAAATACTGTATGCTACACTTTTACTAATATTTTATGCACTGTTTCTTCAAATGACGAAAACAACAGCAGTGGGTTCAGGTACAAAAGCCGACTCACAGTTTATCCAGGAATTTATTCAATAAAACAGACAAAAGGTGTAGTCACATAAAAATCCAAAAGGTATAAGCAGTATTCTAAGTGCTTTCATCTTTGGTGAATCAGAGACTTTTTCAAGGAAATTAGAAAACTGTTACTGAGCTCAATTTAAACAAACAGATCCACCCCCAATTAACATTGAACCAATAGAATAAAACTATATAATGAATATTCATAAAGTTCATAAATATTCAACAGTCACAGTACAATTCAACCACAGAATCCATGTCATGGTAAAAAACACACTAAAATGTACAGCAAATAACACACCAATCCCCAAAAACATGCCCTTGTCAAAATAGTATAAGTAAAAATGCTATTAATAAACATATACATATGTACATATAAAATGTAAGGTTATATATGTACATGTAAAAAATGTATATCAATTAATTTATCTATGTAATGCTTTTAACTTCAAGAAACAGGCTAAGGATAGAGCATCATTGATACCCGGCCAGTTTATAGCATTAGTTTTAATCTGCCACAGTGCCTCTTGTTTCTCCAGTTGTAGGGTCCAGGGGCCACCCCTTGGGTTTGTGTCTAAAACATCGATTATCGTAAATTTAAAATCATGCCCCTCATACTCCTTACAGTGTTTAGCGAGAACGTTCGTCTCTTTGCTTAACCTAATGTCCCTTAAATGCTCATATATCCTACATCTTAATCTCCTTTCCCTTTTCCTGATGTAGAAAGCAGCACAAACTGTACATAGGGTACAGTATACCACCCTTTCAGTTTAGCATGTGGTCTTCCTTCTCAGTTCTATAGTAACCCCATTGATAAGGCAAGATGAGCCCTCAAGAATATGTGTGCAAGATGAACAAGCCCCACATTTCCTCATGTAACCAGTCATAGGTCCCCTCTTACAAGATTCAAGGACATTTTTAAGTGTCTTACCCCTTCTGCATATAACATTCGGTCTCTCACCCACCCATTGTCAAATGTTGTTACAGGATGCAATAATTACCCAGTTCTTATATAAGATATCCATAATTAATTTACTCTACCTATTATAGCTCGTAACTAGAGCTGATCTTGACTGAGTTACTCCTACGGCCCTTTCAGTTCCATTCTGGTCCACAATTACCAAGTTTGAGTCATCTGTGTCATCAACATTCGCTTCAATGGCTATTTCATTTGGCCCATAACAGGTCATAACACAAGTCGAATCTCCATAAGTTACTCCTATGGTCCTATTGTTCTCCTTGCTAACATTGAGTATATCGATAAGCAAGTTTCATCCACATCCTGATTAAGGACAGCCTTGAAATAACCTTTCTCCCTTTTATTCAAAACCTCAATAAAGACCTCATTCACAAGTGAGTTAGGATAACCCCTTCTCAAAAACATTTCCTTTAACAGTTCACATTCATTTAAAAATGCATCAAAAGAGGTAACCATTCAGGCAGCCCTAACTAGCTGACCTTTTACCACCCCTTTCTTTTGTTTATAAGGATGATCACTATCAAAGTGAAGGACACTGTTTGAATATGTCTTTTTACGAAACATTTCTGATTGAAAAACCTTCCTGGACCTATTCTTAACTAGTTTAACATCCAAATATGCTATTTCATTCTCATCAAAACTACAAGTAAAATGTAGAAATTGTGTTGAGTTGTTCATAAAATCTAAAAATTCTGTAATCTTATCATGGGGAACCACCCAAAAAATAAAAATATCATCCAAAAATGGATGTACATTCTACAGTATTCATAATAAACTGAGTTCAGTAAATATTTTTTCTCCCACTGGAACATGACAATGTTCGCATAGAGCCCCCCACATGGTGAACCCATGGCAACCCCATTTTTCTGGAGAAAGTACTCATTGTTGAAAAATATAAAATTATTCATCAATACCACCTCCAACAACTGTTCATATATGTTAATCCTAGGTTGAGGAACACCCTTTTCACATAAAAATTCACAAAACCATTCAAGACCAAGCTCATGGAGAATCACTGTGTATCGGTCTTTGACATCAAGGGTAATAAAAATGCCTGAATCGACATAGTCCAGCTTGTTGATTCTTTCAAGAAAGTCCCAGGAGTCTCTACATAAATTATTTTCTGTCGTTAAAAGTGATTTCAACCTGATATCCAAGAATCTGGCCAACGGATATGTTATAGACCCATGACCATCAACAACTGGTCTCATGGGGGGATCAAATAAACACTTGTGAAATTTTTGCAAACCAAACTTACATGGTATTTTTGGATAAGAGGTAGATAAAAAGTTGAATTCATCAATTGTAATAGAACCTTCAATAAATAAGTCATTTAAGACAATAGAAATCTTCTTATATGAAACATTCAACTCATTCAAATAGCTCTTCACAAAAGCATCTCCCAATAAGACATCCATCATTCTCCAATTATAATCCACCTTGTCCATTATGACCGCCCCATCCCCTTTATTCGGTTTAATAATTCTAATATCAGCATTAGATCTCAGATTACTGAGGCATTCTATTTCATTAATACTTAAATTAGTAATGCGACCATCATTTTTTAACTTCCTTATATCAATTTCACATAACTTTTTGAATATTTGTAGAGATGGATAGACAGGTGGATTATAAGTACTGGAAGTGCGCAGGGGATTACTTACATATTCATCAGATTTAAACAAAACGTTAAAATTTTACTTTCTTACATAATGTTTCAAGTCAATCAACGTGTGTGATAAATCAAAATTCTTTTCTGGTATAAATGTCATACCCCTAGATAACAGGTCACATATTGTTACATCCACATCCAGGGAGGAAAAGTTAAACACATTAAAATCACCAGTTTTATTCTTCACAATAACACAGACCTTTAATTTACCATCATCAATTATCTCCTGCCCCGGTAACCCCCTCTCCAATTATCCCTTTGATTCATGGTGTACCCCCCTCGGCCCCTGTTTGTAGTGTGAGCCCCTCGACCTGGGGTTCCCTGTTGTATCTCTGTTGGAGGCATTTGGACCTCCTCAATGGAGGAGATTGTTCCTCTTCTAAAAAAGTAGTCTCATCTGGTTCGTCATAACCATCATTACCATCAATAAATTCATTTGGTGCCACCCAATTCTGTGACCTTGGGGGTTCAGGGTATGCTTTATTCTCATTGTATTGACCCCTATCCCTTTCAAGCTTTCTTATTTTTCTGTTTTTGATAATATTAATTTGGTGCTCAATTGATTTAAAAACTCTATTGTAATCAAATAAATTGTCCAAATGAGCTCTATCCCCTGTAATTACCTTATCCAGTTCAGTAGCATCATTAATTAAACCAGGCAACAAAGTCTCATTGTGTTTAACCACAGTGTCCATATACTCAAATCCATGCCTATCAAACATGTTTATCAATTCCTTATGCAAGGAGGGGACTTATGACTGGTTACATGAGGAAATGTGGGGCTTGTTTATCTTGCACACATATTCTTGGGGGCTCGTCTTATGTTATCAGTGGGGTTACTATAGAACTGAAAAGGAAGATCCCATGTCAAACTCAAAGGGTGGTAGACTGTGCCCTATGTACAGTTTGTGCTGCTTTCTACATAGGGAAAACAGAAAGGAGATCAAGATGTAGGATATATGAGCATTTAAGGGACATTAGGTTAGGCAAAGAGATGAATGTTCTCGCTAAACACTGTAAGGAGTATGAGGGGCATGATTTTAAATTTACGATAATTGATGCTTTAGACACAGACCCAAGGGGTGGCCCCTGGACCCTACAACTGGAGAAACAACAGGCACTATGGCAGATTAAAACTAATGTGATAAACTGGCCGGGTATCAATGACGCTCTATCCTTAGCCTGTTTCTTTGACTTAAAAGCATTAAATAGATAAATGAATTGATATACATTTTTTACATGTACTTATATAACATTACATTTTATATGTACATATGTATATGTTTATTAATAGCATTTTTACCTATACTATTTTGACAAAGGCATGATTTTTGGGGATTGGTGTGTTATTTCCTGTACATTTTAGTGTGTTTTTTATCATGACATGGGTACTGTGGTTGAATTGTACTGTGACTGTTGAATATTTATGAACTTTAGGAATATTCGTTATATGGTTTTATTCTATTGGTTCAATGTTAATTGGGGGGGTAGATCTGTTTGTTTAAATTGAGCTCAATAACTGTTTTCTAATTTCCTTGAAAAAGTCTCTGATTCACCAGAGACGAAAGCGCTTGGAATGCTGTTTATACCGTTTAGATTTTTATGTGACTACACCTTTCGTGTGTTTTATTGAATAAATTCCTGGATAAACTGTGAGTCGGCTTTTGTACCTGAACCCACTGCTGCTGTTTTTGTCATTTGGCATTTGTGTCGCCTACTACGTTTTTTACTGCAATGTTTCTTGCAAGGCAGGCAATCTGGATAACTGCAGTGCTGATCCACTCTTTTCTCTAGCAGAAACTACTTGCTTTGAAGTGATAGCTAAAAGCTTATCTACACACACTCTTTTTCTTTTGAGTTATTTTACATTTTCTGCTATTTAAAATTATGAAAATTAATCCAAATGATTACACACTCAATAGCAGAATGAAAAAAAAAAAAAAACTGACAGTGGATATTTGTTTGTGTCTTTCGGCTTTTCCCGGTTAGGGGTCGCCACAGCGGAACTCCGGTCCGCTAATGATTGGCAGTTGATTTTTACGTACCAGCTTGCAGGCCTGATGCACAACGTTCAACGAAGGTATGCCCATTCACACATGTCTCCATGCAGAAGACGCTCTAGCTGAGAATCGAACCGGACAGCGTCTTACTGTGAGGCAACAACACTACCGCAGCACCACTCAGAAAAGTAAACCTTGTCTGGATTTGTTTCTGCTTGAACATCTTCTTGTCATGCCTTAAATATAGAAGTCCTGCCTTCTTTTTCCCAAGCAGCTGATACACCAACATTTTTAAATAATTTTGCTTATTAAACTTAACAATTATTAGATGCAGATATGCCAAGGATTACAACTTGGATACAAGATATTTACAACTGCCTTTAGTGCATGATTAAGACCAATGCAAGTACAAGTTGCAGAACCTTCATAATTTGATATCTCAGTTTTTTTTTTTTTTTAATTTTTAATTTTTATTTTGCAGTCATCTGGAATTTCCCCCAAATTAATCTAATAACCCTAAATTATTTTCTCATTTAAAAGTATACAACATCTGGTTATAGCCATATGACACAAATAATATAACCTGGGTATATTAGTCTGTAAAGAGTGCTGTTTCCAGATTCCTATTTTCTTGTGATACAGCGCCTTATTAGCATTAAGGAAGCCATACCAATCTATGTTGATGTTTGGGTATATAACATGGCGTTGGGGAGGGGCACCGAACAGGATCACTTGTACAAGAGTACAGTCATCAATGACACTGAGAGCAAAGTCAGGGCACTCATATAATACATGTCCCCAAGATGTTGCTGTTAAATATAACAGCAAGGAAATGAAGATAGATAATATTTAGATATTTGTTTGTAGTCACAAATGCTCTGTGAAAAAAAATCATGAAGCAAGGTAACATGTACATGTCGGAGAGCTGTTGTTAAAGGGAAAAGCTGGGAATGAATCTGCTGAAATATTTTAATATCTGAGACTGTTTAATGCCAACATGTCCCATGTATGGTGTAGTTTAAGCTTCTTAAATATCTGTATAATGCTAAAATATAACTTGTGGTTTGTTTGTGGCATTTTTTAATTTCTATGATAAAAGTTAGTAATTAGTTCAGGAATGCTGTTTGTACACTGAGTTTCTTACTTGAAGTATATGCTATTCTTGAAACAGAAATGAAATTTGTTAGTTATTTTAAAAGTAACACCTCTATATTTGGCATCACTGTTTAAGTGAAACTGAATACTTTTTTTAAACCCAAGTATTTCTTTGTATTTATCTGCTTTATTAACTGGGTTGTCCGGCTTGGCCATAGTCCATTGTCAACAGAGGCATGAAAAAACGCCCCACAAATAAATAATACAAGACACTGATATTAAAGATTCAGTTTACATAGTCAGTCATTTCAACATAGTTTCATAATTTCTGGTAAAGTTGCGTAATGATCAAGAAGCATCATAACAAAGGCTCGAAGGTCATATGGTAGACTTTCAAAACAAACCAAGTATCAATGAATATTTCTTGAATGATTCCAATGAGTTACATTTCATTACTTGTAATGGCAATTTCTTCCATAATCTTGCAATACTAGACTGTTTGGTATCACTTAAGCACTAAAACCAGCTCTTCACGGAGATAGTGAAAGATCTGAAAAATTAGTTGCTTCAAACTAACTTTAAGTGCCTGTTTTTGCTCTTATATTGCACATTTAATTTGTATTTGCATTCTGCTGTCTGTTTGAATTGTCTGAACTGTTTTGTGCCATATTTTACTGTATACTCTACTAGTGCATCTATAGCATAGCCCAGATCCAGGTTTGCTCTTTCTGGGTCTGTTTTGCAATGTCTGAGCATCAAATTCAAGCCATCTTTGTTGGTGGAGCTTCTTCTGCACTCTTGTGGGAGGAGAGTGCTGTTTGGGTCCCATCTAATTGGAGGTGATTGGAGTAGAGTTCAGAGAGAGAGTGTTCTTATTGGCTAGTTGAGTTAAAATGGTTATTTATTGTTTTATTTAAGCACTGCACTGCTGTGTAGCAGTGGTTACCATTGGTGGTTATAGGCGTAAGCGTTTTGCTTGTTAAATTTTCCCTTAGCACTTTGCTCATGGTTCTCCAGAGGTTTTTTGTGGCCCTGCTCTACTGTCAGGTAGAACACTAAGCCTAACCTCAGAGGTACCAACACGCCTGTCACCCACTAGACATTCATATGTGTGACCTTTTTTCCTGACCATAAAATTTACATAACACTATGGATGGACAATTTCACACAGTTTCTCCAGCTAGCTTGGTTGACATGGGCATCCTGAGGCAGCGTAGCAACTGGCTGATGTTCACTGACAACCCTCTACTCCTAGTCCACACCAACTCAACATGTAAAAGATTCAACTATATTAAAAACCTTGAATCCGTGCTCTCTCACACACCAGTCAGTACACTTGACAATGAGTGGTTGTCAGCATGCACACCTCACCTCCTACTCCACACAAACCCATATATATATATATATATATATATATATATATATATATATATATATGTGTGTGTGTGTGTGGAGGCCCTCACCAGAAACATACCTAACACAAGAGACCTCCCAAACACAAACACAAGCATGCTGCACCTAATATCTCCTCTGCAGAACACAATACACATAATAGCTCATGCACCAGTGTTTCACATGTCAAGCCCTTAAGGCAAAACACAAAACCAAACATATTAGTCATTGGTGATTCCATCGTGAGACACAAAGATGTCCCTCTCACTAGGCTGGATAAGGAAAAGGTCACTGTCAGCTGTCTTTCAGATTCCAGAATCCACGTGAACAACTTCAGACATACCTCTCAGGACTATATGAAGAGAGACATGACTGAACTCTAGGACTATGTGTCTCAGGCAGGTATGTCCCTAGCCTTAAGCAGCACTTTACCTTCACCTAGGATGACATCTCAATACAAACAGAAAATGATTGACTTCAATAACTGGCTTAGTTACTGATGTCATTCTAAAGGGATCTAGTACCTGTCAGCCTGGGATGACATGATTAACAGACCTCGATGCTTTTCCAGAGATGGTCTTCATCTGTCTCCCCTGGGATTGTCATTCTAAAGGGATCTAGTATCTGTCAGCCTGGGATGACATGATCAACAGACCTCAATGCTTTGCAAGAGTTGGTCTTCATCTGTAACCCCTGGGATTTCGGCTACTGGCTAAGGCTCGTGCTACCCCCATAGTACCTTTTCTAGGCAGTGTCTTGAGGACAAAATTCCTGATGTAAAAACTCCATCTATGTTATGCTGCTAAATGCTAGGTGTCTTAACAAGAAACTGCACTCACTGGAAGCAGTCCTCACCTTGGAAGACAAAGACATTTCTGCAGTCATGGAGACCTGATTCAAGGCTGTGGAGAGCACTCCACCCTTACTGGGTTACACCTCCCTCCACACTGTCAGACCACAAACTGAAGGCATGAAAACCAAAGGATGCGGTGTATCAATATTCATTAAAGAAAAATACACCTCCAGATTGGTTAAAAACTATGTTTCTCTGGAGATACTTCAAGTGCAATTAACTGTTGGTAGGGCACTTATTCAAGTCATTGTTAGCTACAGAATGCCCTCCATGAATCAGGATACCCACTCTGCCTATTTGGATCTACTTGAGTCTATCAAGATACATCTGAACACCATGGTTTTGGGTGACTTTAACTACCCATCCATGGACTGGGTAAATTACTCATCCTCAGACTCACTTGCCCAAAGGTTCCTTGATTTCATTAACTCCAGTTCCCTGGACCAGCTGGTTGACACTCCCACAAGGGTAGCAAAACATCCTGGATCTGGTGCTTACCAATATGGCAGATCACTGTAGCACCACCACTGTAAGGTCTTCTCTGGTGAGATCTGACCACAAATCAGTCTCATTCGAAGTAATTATCACACCTGACCCCCCCCCCAGCAGTTACTAAACTAAAAAAATGTCTCCAAAGGAGATTATAACCTCTTATGGGATGGTATAAATAGCTTCACTGGAACCTCTCCCCTCAGATGGAACTGGCAACTATGCCACATTCTACACCAATGCTTTATACAGATATCTGTATAACTGCCTTGACTCAGCCATATTTGATAGGACCAAAATAAGCTCCTCAACGAAGAGCAAACCTGCCTGGTGGACAATTGCCATTAACAGGCTTTAAAATAAGAGGAGAAAAATTGCTGTCTAAGAGTAAAAGGGAAACACTTCCTCCTCAGCTTAAACAAACAAATAAAATTAGAAGTGCAACCTGATTGCAGCAACTCAGTATTCAACAAAAGCCATGTTTCTTTATCTGAAGTACATGATATGCTAGGCACAGTCTGTCAAGTAATTATGATAACTGATAGAAAATATTTTTAAATATTTCTGATATGTAACTGTCCTGCATGCCATAATTCATTTAGTAAATTTTCTTTGATGACTTCCTAATACGAGATGTCACTTCTTGAATATGTACAAAATAAGGATATGTATTCAGTTATAGATCTAATATACATTATAAGTAATTTCAATAGGACTGCAAAGGATCGGGATGAAAAATTTCTTAGCAGGAGGTCAATGACAAGCATGACTTTTGCCTTAAAAGCATATGCATTTTTTTACATGCATTTTATATATATATATATATATATATATATATATATATATATATATACACACACACACACACACACACACACACACACACACACACACACACACACACACACACACACCATGGTCACTGCATTCATTCACTTCCTATATAATATCATTTCCCAAAATAAAATTTTTTTTTCAACATAAAACGTTTTCTCAAGTCTGAAATGACCAAAATACATAACACCACTCTTAGATGGATTTATTTTATTTAACAAACAATTTGGACACATATGAATTGAAAGCTAGGTAATCTGATGTGATAATGTTGAAAAAGCTCCAATTTTAATGTCAGTAGCATATTTACATAACCAGAAAGTATAATTAATTAATACAAAGTTAAACAGTGTAGGACCGAAAATATCAGACCCCCTATGAGGCACCAGTAACAATTTCTGACCAATTTGAAAAGTGGCCATAAAGTTCAACACATTACCATGCATGTCTAAGCCAACACCTAATCCAAAATTGTAGCTGGCTCATCTAACCCCCTGTGCCAGTACAATGAACCAGTGCCCTAGCCCCTCAGCTCTTTAAATGTGTTTTGCATGTAAGCAGTTTGCTACAGTTTAAAAGTAAAATAAAAAAAAAAAAAAATTAAATAAAAACTGAGCACTGTAGTGCTTCATGCAGCATATACACTGCAGAAACTGCTTGCTACTTTTTTAGCAAGCAGTTTGCTACAATGTAAAAGATAAAAATTATTATTTTTTGTTAACGCAAACCTGAGCGCCATAGTACTCCGTGCAGGCAGAGTATAAACTGAAACACCTGTTTGCTACATTAGTGGCAAGTAATTTACTATAGTTTTAAAAAAGAATTTGTTTTATTTCTTTAATCACTTGAATGTGAAAAAGAAGGGCAAGAGCAGTGCATGGAAATGAATTCTGAATGGCTGGGGTGTTGTGGATCGGGCTTCCATGTTAGTACGCCAGTAGAAGGAATGGACATTTTTTTTTTTTTGCTCCTCACTTGAAGAGCTGGGGGGGTGGATGCTAGTCTGTGAGACCAGCACAGGGCAATGGTTGACCTCACTACTTTTCTGAGGAATACTACATTACATCTGTGAGCAGTCAGGTAACTCCACTGTTGCAATATAGAAAGTGGTTGTGGTTAAAAGACAAGACTGAAACTGCTTTTCCACTTCACACTTACGAATGATTCCTGTTATACCACTGGACAATTTGTTTCCCATACAGTACCAACATAATCGGAAATGAGCATACCTCCCAGCTGTTTGTAACTTACTTGCTTTATCAAGCTGTATTTTGGGGATGTGAATTTTTGTATACAATTAGTACCTCATGAGCCTATAAAGTGTTAGGGAGTTACACAGGTTAAAGATAAAGTTATGATGCAGGCAGTCAGTCTGATTCTCACATGTGAGGAAGTCAATATTTTAACAGATTACAGAAGTATGAAGTATGATCTAAGAGCAGATTGGATGACAGCTATAGCACATTTGTTGGTTACCCTTTCAAGTGTATTCAAAACTCCAGCTAGTAGCTATTGTGAGGAAAATAATCACAAAGAATTCAAAGCATGAACAAACTCCAGTGCTGAAAGAAATCATAAAAATCGCAACCGTTTGTCATTACGGACTTTTAACGATCTAGATGAGAACAACCAGAATTATCACTTCTTACAACACTTGGATGAAACTCAAGGAACTGCTAAATAAACAGCTGCAATCTTGTTAGCAACAAGGATTTTTCTTTTTTTTTATATATTAAGATTACTTAGAGTGTAAGATATATAACATACACCTTTGTAAATTGTTGTTTGGGTTATGGCTTATTTTGTTTGTTTAAATATTTTATTTCTATATATATTACATTTGTTAAAATTTGTCATTTATGTGTTATAAATAATAAAATTATTAAAAAAACCCTCCAGCTAGTAGCTCAACATAATTTACTCATAGAAATGTTTGGAGAACAGCAGTGACAATGCTTGCAATAGATGGTAAGATAGGCCTTAGCCCTGTATACCAAATGAAAACAGTCCTTGAACCAAATAAGGAATCAGCTGCAAAAACCAGAGAATACAAGAAAAAGAAAAATAATCTGGATCCTCACAGCAGTGAAAATCAATATGTCCTTTATTGTAGTAAGGTCATTATTAGAATTACCAAACATAGCTTTAAGTGTAAGAGTTCTGCCAAAAAGGTGTAGGTCTTTAATTACCTCTGTTATGTCCATTCTTTTAGCTGGAACAAAGGTTAAACCTCTGTTTAACACAGATAATTGTGAGTCAGTTAAAGCTAAAGTAGAGGTATTGTGAACTAACTAGAAACAAACTGGAATGGACCACCACAATAAATGGATGAAATAAAATATTCTTTAATCTTACGGCACCATTTTTGACATGTTTTATTTGTGCTTCTCCATTCTTGGATTTACGTTCATGTTTTATCCATGCTTTAATTGTTTTAACATGATGTTTTAATAATGATGTTTTAATGATGTTTATCACTGAGAACAGATAGTCTATACATAGATAGATTGCTTAATTGTTTAATTAGTTTAGTTAGTTTAATTAGTTGAACACTCTTTATTAGAAAGGTGTGCCTCAAGTAGAGTATATAAGCACTGTCTTTTAGATGGCTTTGTGTAAAGGATCTGAAGAAGCGTGTTTTACACGTGAAAGCGCTTGTCCAATTAAAGAATACTTTATTTCATCCATTTATTGTGGTGGTCCGTTCCAGTTTGTTTCTAGTATATTTGGATTTGGTTTTTGGAGCAGACCTTTGGGCAACAGCGTCTCCTTGTTGTTACACACGTATTGTGAACTAAGCTTGTTTGTATCTCTTTCCTGTCCTTATTTCGTCCTCCTGGCTGTGTAGTCGTCGTGTATGTTGATTTTGCAGGTGATTCCTCTATCTGCCTCTTATAAGCAGGGGTTCTTTCAATAAAAAATGTCCACGGGTGGAGCCTGATAGTACAGAGGCCTGCTCTGTAGAATTCAAACTCACACTGGAAGCCATGCTTGTTTTAGGTCTAACAGCTGCAGTGCTTGTGCTAGCATCAGAGTGACTGCTTACAGCAGCTACAGATTAGCTTCTGAAACAATTCCCTCACTAACAGGAACAATAGGAACATTGGGCAAACGTTCTGTGTATTCTATAGAAGTGGTAGTTTTAACAGCATTTCAATATGCTGCTTGTTCATCTGAAACAGTTGAATACAATGTAGTTCTGGGTCTTACAGAGCTCCGCCCATTTCCTGTTATATGCTGTATATTGGAGTTAGCATTAACCCTTTCATTTACCCAAGAGAAGACATTACCTTCTTTAAAATCCTTCAAATCCGTTTTTAATTTTTTTGTTTTTGGTAGCTCTCTTGTCATATCCAGTAATATTTTCAAACAACACATCCGTTTTATCACCAACAAGTTCATCTGAATAGGTATTGTTAATTATGTTTTGCAACTCAGTGATTTCATTAGATAGTTTTAGCTCCTCTGGTCTAAAACATTTGATAAGGAGCTGCATATATTTAGCGCTGCGCTCAAGGTTAAGTAACTGCCAGCTAGGGTTACCACCTTTTCAAATGGCCAAAGTGGGACATTTTTGGTACAAACATCAGATTTTACAGGCCGACACATACCCACGGTCAGTACAAAGGATAGAACTTAACCTTTTTGCCCAAATGAAAGATTATTCTTGTAGCATTTTAGTTGCTTATTCTGTTTCTTATAACATTTAGGTATTTTAGATACAGAATAACTGTTTTATGCAACTATTACATAAAATATAGGAAATAATTTTGTCCTACAATCTCAGGACATTTGCCATTTTTTAAAATTTTTGTCAGGACACAACTGCCCAAAGAGGGACTGTCCCTTGCAAAGTGGGACAGGTGGTAACCCTACTGCCAGCGCCTAAGTAGCTCAGGATAAGCTTGCCCATAACTGGGCATGGTGAGAACTCTAAGTCCCCTTGGTGCTATATTAAGGCTCAATGAAGCCTCAAGATGAAAGTGCTGCCACTGCAAGTGCTTAAACTTATAAAGTTTATTCTCCAGATTGCGATAGTCATCTCTGAAAGCTGCAGATAAATCAGGATTATCTGGAGTCAGTGATGTTGTCTGCATATAAGTTCCATTAAGTAATGGATTAGTTTGAAAGTCCAATAAAGTAGACAAACGATAATTGTTCCTCCTATTAGATGGTAAATCCATCGAAGGAACAAAGTTGTCCAAACGATCCATTTCATTTCCCGCCATGCTTGGTTCAAAGATAAAGAAAATATTCCAAACGAAAACAGTCCTTGAACCAAATAAGGAATCAGATGCAAAAACCAGAGAATACAAGAAAAAGAAAAATAATCTGGTTCCACACAGCAGTGAAAATCAGTATGTCCTTTATTGTAGTAAGGTTACTACAATAAAGGACATATTGATTTTCACTGCTATGTGGAACCAGATTATTTTTCTTTTTCTTGTATTCTTAGCCCTGTATAACCTGCACAACATTTGGTTACTTTTTTGTTGTAGGATTTATCTGTTCATCTGTTTGACTTTTGGATATGTGGCATGCAGCCTACTATTAAAAATGTTAAGTTTCCAAGAATAGGAAAGAAAGGAGAATACCAAATATTTGGGCATGTGTAATTTTCTGGAGGTGAGTCATGTGACTCAAGCAATCACATGTGATTGTACAAGTTGCTAATTCACATAAGTCATCCGTTTCTTTGAGATACAGTAACCCTGCAGTTGATAACAGTTGATATTATATAACTTAAAATATTTTGTTTGTACTACATGTACTGGAGGTTTCTCTCCTGTTCTCTGCTGAAAAGGGGCCTTTTTCCCAGACTACCCCTGTCAACAAATACAAAATAAATAAATAACTGAAATAGAAAAATTCAACTTTACTAAGTTTGAGGAACTGTCCTTGCACTCAATTCAACTCATGACTCAGATTCATAATGTTGTACCCAATAACTGAGTTGACTAAATTATTGAATTAATTATTTCATTGTCTTAGTAGAGAGTTTACATATTTTGTTTTTGTAATCATTACTTGTGGGGTTTGGTTGATATATATTTATAATAGCATAGTAGACAGAACTAAAGAGACAGTAATATTTAGAAAAATGCATCAGTGTGTTTTTTTCATTCAGCCAGTGCAGTAATTGTCTGGAGTTCACTATTTAAGTGCAGAGAAACAGATCCTAAAATTTCATGCCACCTTAATTTAGGAGGGTTAAAATACAAGTCACCCATTGATTTAGGCTGTGAAGATAGGTGAAGGCTGCCCGCCTAGCAAGAAAGAATTTGGTAGAGAATTCTGTCATTTGTAAATATTAATATAAGCCACAGGCTTGTTATCTTAAATGGAAAAAAATGGTGTTAAATGTGGAACTGCAAAAATGTGACAACAGTGCACTCTGCTGTAACAAAGCTAATATGTCAATTCTTTGATGTCAAAACTTGGAGCCAATATGTCTGGATGAAGGAATTCTGGCTATTGTCTTGAGACCAGAGTTAATTGCTAGAATTTGCATGTATAAATTCTTTTATTGCTATAGCTTCCTGTTCAGCTGCAAGATCAAGCACTATTGACCTCTAAGAATCTGTTAGCCTGGGAACCAGAAAGAAATGATGCAATCTGAAATGAATCAGTGCTACTGTGTTATCAATTTAAGGACAGAAAGAATGACAGCATGAGAGCATTTGTCTTGAGAACATCCAACTCACCAGATCTCTGCCTGTGTCTAGATGTATTCTCTTAGATATAGCTAGGAAATAGGAAGATTACACTAGTTTGTTTTTCTGTGATGTCAGAACTTTTCTACGGTATTATTTTAAATATTTCTCTTTGATTTCTGAACTCTTGACTAGCACTGTGTAGTAAGAAGTATTGTCTTGTGTTTTTATTACTTATTATTAAATATTTTTAAACCTTTCAACTGTGGCTGTTTTGTGTAGAGATAATTTAAGCTCTAAGAGTACACTGCATGCATATAGTGATACTGTACCAAGTTACTCCAAATAAGTCTTGACTGTTTGTTTGCACTTACCAGTTGGATAATAATATTGCACAGTAATAACTGAACACCCTTCATAAGGGCCTTTGAGTATCTGATAAATATTAGCTGGGTGGTGGCAGTGATTGTTACTGTATAGTCTGGGTAAAAGTGGCACAGTTGGAGAAGCTGTGCCAGCCTTCCCCAGGAGTGTCTGTGTGGTTGTATAAACTCTTATCTCAAAATATGTGTGTGTGTCAGTTACTTGGGCAGGGACATGAAGCACTGGTTGGACCGATAGGATGCTGGAGGTTTTAGCTTGCCCACTAGGCTAAGATCTGGACCCTATAGCTGTACCAGTGGGGAGTCTTATTGGGGAGAAAGAAAGGGAGAAACCATCCCCAGACAGACTGTGATCTCTGTGAGCTCTTAAGGGAAAATGTACTTTCGTGTGTGTGTGTGTGTGTGTGTGTGTGTGTGTGTGTGTGTGTGTGTGTGTGTGTGTGTGTGTGTGTGTGTGTGTATTTATTATCCTTTCCCTATATGGATGCTCCTCACTGGTGTTAGTGGTGAGGATTGAGGCTCCTTGATTGCTGGGCCAGTGCACAGGCATCACATATTAATTGTTTGGCAGTGGTGGGATATCCACACCACCTATTAATTGGTTGGCAAATACTAATTGGTTAGAAGTGATGTGGGTAGAGTGAATTCCTGTAGCTTGTGTACAGTGATCACTGAAGGTGTTTTGTACTCTAAATCAACCACGCAGTGAATACTCAAGAGTTCAGATGACAATTGTTTTATTTCTTTTGTTAGCTTAGTTAGGGAGAGCAGGCAGCATGTCAGCAGAGAAGTACGGAAAGCTGACAAGGAGCCAGGTGACTGACATGTGCCAAGCTAGGGGACTGGTGCATGGAAACCTGACTAAGGCAGACATGATTGCAGCTTTAATCACAGCTGCATCAGAAAACAGCAACCAGGAGAATGATCAGACTGGCAGTGGAGACGTACCACACTCAGATAATGGACAGCTCAACCTTTCTGCAGAGGACTTAAAAATTCATCTGGAGCTAAAGAGACTTGAGTTGGAGGCCTGACATTTGGAAATAGAAGCAGCTGAGAGACTGAGGTGTCTAGAGGTGAGGACAATGAGAAACTGTGATGGTTGCAGACTGAGGAGAATGAGAAACTGCTATGCTTGGAAGCTGAGGAAAGAGAGAGGCAGAGGTAGCATGAGCAGGAGATGCTGACTCTTCACCAGAGTCATGGAGGTAATGAGAAAGGGAGTAACTGGACCCCAGAAGCACAAAAGGTCAGTAAATTTCTTCCGCAGTTTAAAGAGGGGGATACTTTTGATTGCTTCATTCATATATTTGAGAGGGTATGTGTACAGTATGATGTTGACCAAAGGCTCTGGGTATGGTTCCTGACCCCCTTACTCCATGGTAAAACTGTAACTGTGTTGTCTAAACTTGCTGATTATGAATAGTTGGTTATACTGCTGTTAAAAATTACTTGTTAGAATGTTTTAAGCTAACATCTGAAATGTACAGGAAAATGTTTCTTGAGCATAGATACAAGGCAGATGAAAGTGTGTGTGAATATGTTGCTGAACTGAGCACTTATTTTCATAGGTGGGTGAGTGGATGTCAAGGCACCACTTTTGAAGGGCTGGCAGATCTTTTGTTGAGGGACCATCCCTTAACACTTTTCATGAGGACATGAGAATATGGTTAGCTGATAGACAATGTGCTAATTCAGATGAGTTGGGGAAGAAGGGATACCTATACCTAGCAAGCAGGGCATCCCCACACAGGCAAGGGACCCCCAGTACTGCTCATGGGTCTAAAGGAACCCATGATGGGCAGCACAGACTTCCCCAACAGATGCTGTCAGTAGCAGGGGAAGCCATTAGTCCAGGTACATGTCCAGGACCTAGGGTTAAATGTTTTGAATGCAACCAGTAGGGCCATGTGGCATACAGATGTCCACAGAGGCAAGGTGAGGAGCCAGTAATTGGGAAAGACAAAATGCCAATAGTAGGTTGTCTTGTGACAGCAGGGGTACTGAACTACCATCCTGCAGATGTCCTGATAGGGAAGGATGTGGATGAGGCAGTCCCATGTGTTTATGCAGTTACATTCAATCAGGTTAGGAGACAAGCATGTGGTTCTGGATGCCGGGGGAGACCCAGACAGATGCATACTTGCAGCCAGGACTGGTGAGGTGGTTACTTCAGGAAGGAAGCTACTCTGTAGCAGTAAGACTGAGGATGAGCCACAGTTGCTTGTGAGTACTGATGTTCCCTTGGACAGAGTGACTGCAAGGGTAGAGGTGAGTTGTAGTACCCAGGCTGACAGTGAGGCACCACTGTCAGAGGATGCCAGACTTCCTGTGGAAGGGGAGCTGGGAAGGGTTACAAAGAGAGAGGTGAGACAGGCTCAGCTCTCAGACCCTACACTGCAAGGCTTGAGGCAGGTAGCTAGTGAGGTACCTGATTCTCAAGGGAAGAGGGAATCTGTATACTGGGAAAAAAGGTTACTGTATGGAGAGTGGACCCGTGAGGGAGGGCTAGAAGGTGAAAAGGTACAGCAGTTGATAGTGCCTACAGCCTACCATCTGGTGCTTCTAGCCATAGCCTATGATATGCCCTTTCCAAGTCATATGGGCATAAAATGTACAAAGAGATGTATTATGCAGAACTTCTATTGGCCTGGAATTTCCAGAGATGTAACAGGGTACTATAGGACCTGTGAGCAGTGCAAAAAGATAGGCAAGGCAGGAGACAAGGTGAGAGCTCCTTTGATGCCTTTGCCTGTGACTGAGGAGCCATTTCAGAGGGTAGCTATGGATATTGCGGGGCCTCTGAGTACCCCAAGTTCCACAGCAAAAAAGTATATCCTAGTGGTAGTGGATTATGCTACATGATACCCTGAGGCAGTGGCTTTGTCCTCCATTGAGGCAGAGAAGGTGGCAAATGCTTTGTTAGAGATTTTCAGCAGGGTAGGTTTCCCAAAAGAAATACTGACTGACAGAGATACCAATTTCATGTCAGACCTGCTGGCTTGTCTGTGGAAGTCCAGTGGGGTGAAGCACCTGAAGACCACCCCCTACCATCCCCAGACTAATGATCTTGTTGAGAGGTTAAATTCTGCAATCAAGTCCATGCTACAGACATTTGCAGACCAGTTTATGAGGCAGTGGGACAAATATTTGCCCCATCTGTTGTTTGCTTACAGAGAGGTTCCCCAGGAATCCACAGGTTTTTCTCCGTTTGAGTTGCTGTATGGGCATAGGGTGAGGGCCCTCTAGATTTAATTTGAGATGAGTGGGAAGGTGAGTGTGAGTCTCACAAGTAGTCTGTTGTGGTATATGTCCTAAACCTCAGGACAAGGCTCAGGAAAGCCTGGCAGAAAACAGCAGCAGAAAAAAGGTCTGGTATGACAGGAATGCTCTAGCTAGAGAGTACACTGTAGGGCAGCAGGTAATGGTTCTCATTCCTGTCAGACACAACAAGCTGCAAGCAGCTTGGGAGGGACCCTACAAGGAGGTAAGAAAGGTAAGTGATGTTAACTACATGGTGGAACTGCTAGGCAAGAGACAGGGGCACAAATTGTACCATGTTAACATGATGAGACCTTACTATGATAGGGAGGCCCTTGTGCTGAGCATTTGCAGTGGACTGCAGGAGGAGTCTGAGGAAGATCTGGTGACTGATCTCCTTAGTGAGGCTCGGACAGACACCTCAGTGGAAGGGGTAGCAATGTACCAGCAGCTATCTCCTACTCAGGTTTGAGAAATCCGAGCAGTGTTACAGGAGTTTGGGGACATGTTCACTGGAAAACCTGGGTGCACCCACCTGGTGCAGCACCAGGTGGATACAGGACCCCAAAGGCCTATTAGGCCGGCCCCTTATAGTGTGCCCGAGAGAGTCAAACAGACTCTGAGGGATGAGATACAGGAGATGTTGGAACTAGGGGTAATTCAAGAGTCCAGCAGTCACTGGGCCTCCCCAGTGGTGCTGGTGCCAAAGCACTAGGTTCTGCGTGGACTACAGGAAATTAAATAGTCACACAGAGTCAGATGCTTACCCCATACCTAGGACAGATGAGGCACTAGAACACCTGGGTGGGGCTAAGTATCTTACAACTATTGATCTTACCAAGGGTTACTGGCAGGTGCCCTTGACTCCCAGTGCTAGAGAGAGGTCAGCCTTTGTGACTGATTTTGGCTTGTACGAGCTCACAAAGATGCCATTTGGGATGAAAAATTCCCCAGCAACTTTCCAGAGGCTGGTAGGTCATATCCTAGCAAGAGCAGGAGAGTTGCCTTTGATTACCTGGATAATATTGCTGTTTACAGCCATTCCTGGCAAGAGCACCTTCGACATGTCAGGGAGGTTCTGGGCAGGCTACAGAGGGCAGGTTTGACCATTAAGCCAAGCAAATGTCAGGTGGGTATGGCAGAGGTCTCCTACCTGGGACATAGAGT
Organism: Protopterus annectens; assembly: GCF_019279795.1. Lineage (NCBI taxonomy): Eukaryota > Metazoa > Chordata > Ceratodontiformes > Protopteridae > Protopterus > Protopterus annectens. The sequence goes on from NC_056739.1 coordinate 175,871,869, forward strand.
GGGGAGTGGTAAGATCAGGCCAGAACCTGCCAAAGTCAAAGCCATTCAGGCATGGCCTGCACCCATTACCAAAAAGCAGGTGTGGGCATTCTTAGGGACAGCAGGGTACTACAGAAAGTTTGTCCCCAGTTATAGAACCCTAGGTGCTCCCCTCACAGACCTGTCAAGGAAGAACAGGCCAGATAAGGTAGTGTGGTCCACAGCATGTGAGCAGGCATTCCAGAAGCTTAAAGAAGCTTTGGGATGCCCCCCTGTGTTAGCCAGTCCAGATTACAGCAAATAATTTGTTGTGCAGGTGGATGCTTCAAACCATGGGGTGGGGGCTGTACTTAGCCAGATTTCTTCAGAAGGAGAACAGCACCCAGTGGTTTAGCTCAGCTGTAGGTTCCAACCCAGGGATGAATGCTATGCAGCTGTAAAGAAGTAAAATCTATCCATAGTGCGGACACTGCAGAAACTTCAGCCTTATCTGTATTGAAGAAAATTCACTGTAGTGACATATCACAACCCCCTAACATGGTTACACAGAGCCAGCCAGCAAAATGCCAAGTTGCTATGATGGAGCCTAGGGTTGCAAGCATATGTTATGTCAGTGCAGCACCGCAGTGGGATTAGCAATGCCAACGCAAATGGGCTCTCAAGACAGGGAATGGGGTAAGGTATACTCAGCTAGATCTAACCCTCTCAAGTAACATTTCTCAAGGGTCACTTGAAAAACTAGCTTGAGTTCTCCAGGGGAGGAGATGTGTGAAGATATTTGAAGGCTGCCAGACTAGCCAGACAGAATTTTGTAGAGAATTCTGTTATTTGTAAATATTAATATAAGCCACAGGCTTATTCTCTTAAATGGAAAAATGGTGTTAAATGTGGAACTGCAAACATGTGACAACAGTGCACTCTGCTGTAACAAAGCTAATAAGTCAATTCTTTGATGTCAAAACATGGAGCCGATATGTCTGGATGAAGGAATTCTGGCTACTGTCTTGAGACCAGAGTTAATTGCTAGAATTTGCATGTATAAATTCTTTTATTGTTCTGGCTTCGACCAGCTGCAGGATCAAGGGCTATTAACCTCTGCAAACCTGTTAGCCTGAGAACCAGAAAGAAATGATGTAATCTGAAATTAATCAGTAGTACTATGTTATCAATTTGAGGATAGAAAGAATGAGAGCATGAGAGCATTTGTCTTGAGAACATCCAACTCACCAGATCTCTGCTTGTGTCTAAATGTACGCAGAATTTTAGTACTGTGTTTTCTCTGAGATATACCTAGGAAATAGAAATATTAGACTAGTTTGTTTTTCTGTGATGTCAGAACTTTTCTAGCACTGTGTAGTAAGAAGTATTGCCTTGTGTTTTTATTATTTATTATTAAATATTTTTAAACCTTTCAACTGTGGCTGTCTTGTGTATAGATAATTTAAGCTCTAAGAGTACATTGCATGTATATAGTGATACTGTACCAAGTCACTCCAAATAAGTCTTGACTGTTTGGTTGCACTTACCATTTGGATAATAATATTGCATAATAATAATTGGACACCCTTCATAAGGGTCTTTGAGTAGCTGATAAATATTAGCTGGGCGGTGGCAGTGATTTCTACCACATAGTCTGGGTAAAAGTGGCACAGCTGGAGAACCTGTGTCAGCCTTCCCCAGGAGTGTTTGTGTGGTTGTATAAAGTCTTATCTCAAAGTGTGTGTGTTTGTCAGCTACTTGGGCAGGGACACAAAGCCCTGGTTGGACAGAGAGAGTGCTGATGGTTTTAGCCTGCCCACTAGGCTGAGATCTGGACCCTATAGCTGTGCCAGTGGGGAGTCTTATTAGGGATCTGGATAGAAAGGGAGAAATCAGCCCCAAACTGACTGTGATCTCTGTGAGCTCTTAAGGGGAATTGTACTTTACTGTTTGCGTATTTATTATCCTTTCCCTATATGGACGCCCCTCACTGGTGTTAGTGATGAGGATTGAGGCTCCTTGATTGCTGGGCCAGTGCATGGGCATCACATAGGCTCACTGGCTTTCTACTCTCTTATCACTGTTCTACATAGGATAACTCTGCTGGGACTGATTTCTGTTTGCCTGCTGACACTAACAGCCCTGTATGTGGATTTTTCCATTTTCTATTTCTGAGCAGGCAGGGGGTTGGTATGTATAAGTACAGAAGTGGAGGGCAAAGTCCACCACATTGAGGTGCAGATGGGCTTGGAACCCATCTTGCAAGAAAAGCTTTTATTTTAGTTGGGGTGAAGGTTAAATCATTGGTCTCAGCTAGATGAACTTCAGGAAGACATAGCAGAACCATTATGGAAATCCAGTGTCATATTTTAAAGAAATATGTAGCATATCAGATGTCAAAGAAAATGCCACAACAGGATACCCAGGTTTTAAGAATAAACATAAGTGGATCTAGTGAGAGAATTTATAAGACAGACAGCATTTTATAGGTTTATAGGGTCAAAGGTAAGTACTAGGCTAGCTGCCCTTGATAGCCACTTTAGGGCTTGGCAACTTCCCTTTTTGTGCTTGAAATGACCTATCCCATTTGGTTGTAGACTGGCCTCACCCATTCCATGGTTGATAATTATATATATATTACCCCTAATGAGAACAACTAGGATCATACCATAAATAATTTCAGGGAACCCATGCATGGGAAAAAGCATGTAGGAGCTCCGTCTGTCCATTAGTAGTATAGGGGTAGTCCTAGGGTAAATTCTCTATTTCCCATTCATGGCTCTAAGCTGCTTTTGAATATGGATCGGTATGAACTTTGTTTTATGGGGGCTGTTGTATAGCAGCAGCATCCTCTGCAAGATATACCTGTCCCTCCAAACTGTTCTGTTGATGTTGCAGAGGAGGTTTGTATCCCTAGACCAAGTATTTCTGATGCCATTTGATTTGCTGATATGCAGTAAATCCATCACTAATGGGTTAGAGGATGCCTTGTATGCTAGACACAAGTCACCTCTTAGAAGTCTGTAGGACACCAAGTATAGTGGCAGGGCTGTGACTCTGTCCATGTAGGACATGTTGTTTAGCTCTTCTATCCTTTCAGTAAGGTACCTCTGTGGGCATTCCAGTTGTTGCATGTGTCTGGAGAGATGCATAACAAAGCAGGAATTATGTTCAATGATTGGCCTAATGAGAGCTGAGTAAAGGGATACAGTCACATCCTTGGATCTAGACACAATCCTTTTGTTTATAACATGTGCAATATAGAAGGACTTTAACAAAAATGGGCACATGCTGGTCAAAAGTTAGGTCACTGTCCACACAAGATTCCAAATCCTAAACAACTGGGCTAACTCTTAGGGGGATATTGTCAATGCAGTGGTTCCCCTTTGGTAGATGACATCTCAAAGGATACAATAATACATTTTTGGCATTTAGTTTCAGTTCATGATTTTGGCGCCAGTCATTTGGGACAAACCTTCCTGCAGGATGGCTAAGCCATTTGAGGATTCAATGACTGTTTGTCTCTAAACTTAGTAAGTCAGACCCCTTTGGTATTGGCTTTTACTTCAGAAAAGTAGATACCAAACAGGAAAGGTCCCAGCATCGTACCCTCAGGGACTCCACTGGTGACTGGACTCTTTCAGGAGGTAACTTTCCCTATTTTGATTTTCGTCCTATCTTTGGGTCAGTTAGCAATTTAGCAGGTGACACAGGAGTTTATTCCCACTTTAATTCTCTTTTCTACTATACCTAAGTGATGAACTGTGTCAAAAACTTTCGCCAAGTCAAGGTATATAGGGTGTACCATTTTGCCTTCATCCATTGCTTTGGCAACCTTTTTGAAAAAGCCCATCATGTTGAGTAAGCATGACCTGCCCTTGGTAAATCCAAACTGAGACAGGTCCAGGGTTTGAATGTTTCCTGTGTCCTTAGTTCCATGATAAGGTTTTAGGTAAGGATATAATCTTAAATTTTACTGATTGTTGCACAGGTAAGCTTAGCCAGTTCCAGTTTCAAGTCAGTAACGTGAGGAAAGATGACTGTAGTTATTTTCTCTTACGTTGTTTTGGTCAGGGCAGTTAGTGAATCCCCACACATACGTAGAAGTAAGTAACATGAGATAAAGACCAAGGGAAAAGAAACAAAGACTGTACTTGTGCCAGGACACAGTAAAACTATAACTTCTGATTTATCTCGCTTTAACTAGAGGACTTGAGTGCAAGAGAATGAGAATAACAAGAATTACAAGAGCAAATCAAAATATCAGGCAAAATATGGGACATTCTACAAATTCAGACACAGCTAAGAAACGTGTGCAACTTTATTAGAAAAGCATTCTACATGTCTCAATAGCTAACATCAAATATAAAACAGAGAGATGGACATTCCATTCAGAATTATACTGCTTTCAAAATGAAGACCTCTGATTCAAAGAGAGAGAAAGAGAAAGAGAGAATTTCCTTTTGTTCATGTTTTGTTCAGGCTGCAACCTTATCAGAACAGGTAAAAATGTGTAGTGTGGAAAACAGTAACTGTGTAACTTCAAATACACATTACCTACTTGCAATATGGCAACCAGTGGGGGGGGTGGAGGTTGTCCAGTAAAACATCCTTCTATCCGTATCCCACTTTGAACTGACAGATTTCCACATTTGCAAAACAGGTATGCTTGCTGTGCACAACTGAGTTCAAAAGGCAGTCAAGCTTCCAGCACGTAGTCCTATTATAAACTGCTGTGTCAGTCAGAGTAAGGTTCCGCTGGGGAATAGCACTAATTTTTGTCTGGTACCAAACTGCTTGGATCTAAAACATCCCCTCTGAATGATTCCGAGCAACAGTAGTAAAAATACTAATTTCCATGCAAGTTAAGGTTTAATTAGTTTTGCAGAAAGTAAGTATGCAATAGTCACCTCATTTTACTACGTATCCTTACTGCCCTCATTCAATAAACCTTGAATGCCACTAACAGAATGCTGGTGTGAAGCAGTACATGCAAATAATCTATATATGAACTGAGAATATGGAAACCTGTTGTTTTCTTGAAAAACAATCTGTATTGATCACCAAGAAAAGTACGTTAATAAAACACTGATTGCAAACCCTGGCTTGTAAGTGGAAACTTGTCATACTATAATGCTGTATACATCTTTATATTTAGCAGCGGTGTTCTGTTATTAAACTCCTGACACATCTTATCTTCATCACTATGAAAATATGGAAGAAATAATAACATTTCCGTGGACCTATACAACCACTGACCTTATCTGTTTATGTTCTGTGCAATGCATCGTAACATAAGCAAAGATGGACTTTTAAAGACCATATGTATATACCATGAGCTGTGATGTGATGAGCTCATTGTAGCTGTGAATGTAACCAGTGACAAAATCATAGAAAGTGCAGCGATTTTGTTTTTATATAACTACATCAATAAATCATGCGAAGAAACATTTTTCATAATTAAGCAAACGATGAAGAATATCTCAGAATAAAAGGTATCAATATGTGTTGGCATACTCCAGCCAGAAAAAAAGAAATGTATACATATGGGAAGACTTACTGAACAATAACTTTACTGCATAACCAGAAACTCCTTTTATTTAGTATTATTTTTACTGAAGAAGTAAAAATAGAAACAATATCAAATGGAAGTTGTAATATATGAATAATATATAAAAAGTAAAACAAAGTGCTTTACTAGCTTTCATCTCTACCATACCTTCTACCTAACCTGCCTCTTAAAATACAGATATTTATATTTTTGGAATATATTGGATCCAAAGAAAGGTCACCTGCTACTATTTAAGAAGTGCAAAGTATGGAACAAGGCTGATTCAGCTGTAGCAATACAGGTGTTTTAGTTGCTACAGCTCTAAAAGGCTATAAAAAGTTGGTCAGATGACTATTTTCCCAAGTTAATATAAAGCATTGCTTAGTCTTTGCCTGCTAAGGGCTGGAGACAAGGGACTTACACCTAGAGAATGTCTTTTGAAATCTGGTCCTGGTGTGAATCCACATTCTAGATATGTCTTACACTGGAATAAGTCACTTACACCAAGAGCAAGGCTTTTGGAATCTGGTCCCTGGTGTATGCCTGTGTTATGGATATGCCTTACACAGCAGTAAGTCACGTACATCAACAGCAAGTCTTTTGGAATCAGGCAGGCTTACACTCGTGTAGGCCACTTAAACTGAGTGTAAGTCTTCTGGAGTCAGTTTTCACATTAAATTAACTGATGTTTACTATGACCTGTAAAAACGTATTTAGACTTCATAGATTTTTTTGGAAATTTACAGTTTTGACTTTAGAAAATCTAGATTCTAACAAGCTGTGTTGAATGTTTCCTGAAGCCATGTGATTTGAATCATTCTTATTACTGATTAAGACCACTACAGTGTACCAAACAATTCTGAAGAATTCAGTTGCCTTAATCAGGAAATGATAAAAACAGCTGATATATGGGACTTAAATCTAATGTCTTGTGATCAATGACAAAAAAAAAATGTCTTGTATCTTGATTTATTCATCTTTTTAAAGTTGATTTTAAATGGGCTCCCCCTTATTGTTAATGCTTTTAGCTTAGCTATCCATGATTTGGCAGAATTCCTATAGTTTTGCCAAATATTTTTGAACTGTTTTTTGTAAAATTTTATTTTTTTTGCTAAATCACGAAGGATTACAGTCTAATGCAAAACATTAAGAGTTTTGTACTTCCTTATCATTCAGAAGATAAATGTTGATGTGAAACCTGTTGCTCTATTAACTTCCTAATTGGACCTTTGTCCTCCATTATTTTTGGCTTTGGCCCTGATTCTTCAGCAAACGAGCTGAGAGCCAAATTTTGAGTAGAGAAGATTTTTTTCATATTGCTTTCTACATTACTTTCAAGAAATGGTCATTATGTAGCAGAATATTTTTTTTATATGTGACTTTCATGGTATTATCAACAGATGCCCATTGCTTAATGGACTTTTTATATCATGTTTATGGTATTTGTGGCAGACAGCCATTGCTTAACATGTTGGTCTTATTTACTTTATTTTAACATACAAAATTTTGGCCCTGCCCCATGGACAATAGCAGTGTCATTGCACAACTGTTTGCTATTTAGGTATATAAATGTGAAAAAATCTAAAAATTCTAATTTATTTGGCATTTGAAAGTGACTAATTTATGAAAAAATTAAAATGCTGATATTTGTTAGCGTGGTATTGCTGATATTTTTCTATCATAGGTTCATAGGTTCACAGGTTCATAGCTGTTTACCAGGCTAACAACCATAAGAGCCTTATTACGCCTAGCCATGCATCCGAAATCTCTGACAAGTTCTGATACCCATGATAAGTGTAAGCATGGGCCTGGGAGATTAACAATTTACAGGTTACCTGTGTCCATTACAGACATAGGGGGCAAACCAGGGATGAATTTCCAGTTTCCCATCCAGTTGTCCAAGTTGCACTTGAACTGGTTTAGGGAGGAACTCTGCTTCACATGGGTGGGGAGCCTATTCCATAAACAGGGTAGTCTCTGGGATACATATCTGTCTCTTCAGCAGGTCCAATTTATATCACAGGCAAGGTTTAGGTCTTTAGAACAGGCAATTATGGTGCTGTTTGTTTTGTGGATATGCATGAGGTCCATCAGAATGGGGTTTGGCAATGCACTGTATGCCAGGCATAAATCTTCCTTCAAAAGCCTGTAGGAGACATAATACAAGGATAGGGCCTTGAGGTGGTCTGCAAAGGACATTTTACTTATGCCCTGTATTCTTTTATTGAGGAACTTCTGTGGACATTCCAATTTTTGGATATGCCTGGTTAGGTACATACCAAAGGGGGCATTGTACTCAATGATAGGTCTGATGAATGCTGAATACAGTGGAACAATTACTTCCTTGGACCTAGATGCCATACCTCTGTTTATAAGTTTCTTAACATAGAATGATTTCCTCACCACTGTAGACAAGTGATGGTCAAAGGCTAGACTACTATCTATGTGTGTCCCAAAGTCTCTGACTACTGTGTCAACTCTAAGGAGTGTGTTGTCAATATGATAGTTACCAGGATGGATGACTTGCCAAAGGATAGTATTTTGCATTTCTTGGCATTTAGTTTTAGTCCATGGCTCTGACACCAGTTGTTTGTCTGTGTCAGCCCTTCTTGGAGAACATTTGTGTCAGTGTGAGATTCAATGACAGCTCCTAATTTGCAATAATCTGCAAATTTAGTCATACCATTAAAAAATAGTCCTAAAAGACATTTATACTTATATAACATCTACTTACATGTAGAACATTTTAAAGCTATAATCAATGGATAATGATCCCTAATTATGACTGGTAGTGATTTTATTTTTATAATACATAATAATATGGGATTAGAAATATAAATGTTGTGAAATGCAGAACATTATTTTTAACTGGATTTAAATAAGTAATATTCTAGTACTTTAAAATGTTTATGGATGTGCAAAGAAATATAGAATATTCTCATACCCAGTGTTCTGGACATGGCTAAGAACTCATCTTCTGAAACTTGCCCCTGGCCACATTACTCAAGTACAATGTGCCACTGTGTAATAACTCACATACTCTCTGTATCCCTCTAACAGTATATCACACTTACCTTAAAATTTGACTCTGCTGTATATAGTGCATATAAGTTCTCCATAATGCATGGCATAAGCTCATTTCAATTTCAATTAGCTGTATAATGTAAAGACATTCTCACACTGGGTGGTTAACCATACTTACAGTATTGCTGCATTACTCAAACATTCTTATACACAGTGTACTGCATTGACATTCTATCTGGATTGCATACTTTAAATTTTATTTCTATACTTTCCATGGGCTTAGTCTTAAATTGGTCATTTGTGATCAGTGCTCTAACCCAGTTAATAAATTCAAATAAAATCTTTTTAAAGAAGTGTAGTTGTAAAAATTATTTCAGTTACAAAATAGTAAGCATACATTAGGAAGTTGATTTATTTGCAGTTTTACCTATGTCTGGATATAAAAACTTCAGTGAAATTGCCAGCATTAATAAAATTGAAAGAACAGAAAATGACTGAAGCCTTGATGAATACTCTGAAGGAAAATGTTTACAATTCTATAAATTGTGCAAAGTTTCTCCTTTAAACTATTCTTCTTCTAATGAAGTATTATTATTTGTCATTAATTATTATTAACTATCTGGCAGTATCTTGAGCAAACTTAAATGGATCAACAAGGAGAATATTCAAACAAATAGTAACTGAAATTGTCTTTATATGGCATTTGTACAAGGAGCATCTATGCATACACCTATTACAAAATTAATTTACATAAAAACATTAATAAAGCAAAATACTTAATAATCATAGAAGACCTTCAAATTCTTCAGATAAAAAAAGAAAACAAAACAAAAGCCTTTGGAAAATAAAAAAAAGAAACTCTCCCTGTCTTTTTTTAAACAGAAACACTACTACATTTCTATGTCTGCTACATAAGTTAACAGAATGTGCAGATAGCTCATGGGAAAATGGGAAGGGAATGGTTACTAGACTGGGATATGGAATTCAGTACTTGTTATAGTGTAGGTTAACATTTCAATAAGTAACAACACAAAATATCTGGTTTATAGAGTAGTACTAAGCTAACTGCCCTTGCAAGCCTTTTTAAGCCTAGCCAGTTATCCCTTGTGAGACTCAAACCCTGTATCTTGTGCTTGTAAGGCAAGCACCTTAACCATTAGGCCACCCTCCCAAACTGGAATCTATAATAACTTTGCATAAAAGTTTTCGTTTCCAAAACAGATGCAAAGTAGACAGTAACAGCATAGCACATGGCAGACATTTTGTTTTGTGTATGTTTTAATGCTCCTTATACTGAGTAGCAGAATGGCACATGGCAGACATTTTGCTGCATGTATGTTTTAATGCTTTTTACACTGAGTAGTAGTATACCACATGGCAGACATTTTGTTTCCTGTATGCTTTAATGCTCCTTACACTGAGTAGCAGTATAGCACATGGCAGACATTTTGTTTCATGTATGTTTTAATGCTCCTTACACACTGAGTAGCAGTATGACATATGGCAGACATTTTGTTTCATGTATGTTTTAATGCTCCTTACACTTGCATTGAATCTGGTCCCATTCTAGGTGTTCCAATCTCACTTTTTGGAACTACTTTGGAGAAAAGGATCATCCTGCTACAGTACCATCCTGATGGCAGGGAGGCTTCTCCTTGATTTATCCTTGACTCTAATCCCACTCATGGCATGAATTAACACAACAGCAAACCATCTGCAGTCAACTCACCATGATGTCACCAGTGTAAACAACAGGCCCTGGCTTTCAGTCCATATAAGATATGAGACACACACACACACACACACACACACACACACACACACACACACACACACACACACACACACACACACACACAGACAAGCGCGTGCACGCAAGCACGCATGCAAGCATACACACACACACACACACACACACACACACACACACACACACACACACACACACACACACACACACAGTAACTGAATGCAGGCATGCTAGACATAATGTGCATTCCACAAGATCTTTTATTGAGCTATACTGATAAAATCATGTGGCACATATCCCCAACTACTGGTAACTCCCCTTAAATATCCATCATATCATTACTATAGAAAGAATATAAGTTCACATATTTTAATTTATTTATATGACACATTTAGGACTATTATTGTATCATAAAGCAATCCACACCCTCCACTCTCAACAGAAAGAAAACTGGCAAAACAGTTCAAGCCTTCCCCCCTCACCATCCCATGGGAACTTAACACACTAAGTGAATTATGGTCAAAAGCTTTATAGGCAGGTGCTCTTCTAGAGTAAATATAAATAAGAACATTTAGGTTAAAAGGAAAGAAATAAGATTTAGCAAGCTTGAAGAAGTGGACTGCAGGGAGAAAGTATGGCAGTAAGAGACAGCTTCACCAAATGGAAATGGTCTCTCATTTGTTTTGTTCTGTCTGCTGACTTAAGCAAAAAGAAAGAACAATGGAAAAACTTAAGTTAAAAGGGCAGTGGTGTACTGAATGCACTACATCAGACATAATCAGTACAAAATAATTTATATATATACATACAGATCCAGCTTACAGTTCTACATATGATTTGACAGACCTAGTTCATGTGATAACATAGAAGGGCTGTGAAAACGCTATATTGTCTACAACACAAGCTGCATGAATTGAAATGAAGAAATGTTAAGGAAATGAATTATTATAAAAACATTTAAATACCTCAAGAGATTCAACAAAGCTCAAGAGTTTTACCTCTTTTGAAGAGCACATATGCAAGAAGAGCAGAATATTAAACAATGATAAAAAGCAAATCGCACAGAAGATCTATAAAGAAGCTTTTTTTTTTCCACAAGAGGACAATATGTCTGTTTGGAATACATTTCATGACGTGGATGTGGGCTCATAAAATGAAGAAAATCATGAACCATATGTAAGAAATTTATTGTGGCTGTTTGGCTGTAATAAGGCCTTAAGTTAGTTATGACCAGCAGCTTATTAAAATGGCACAAGCGGGAACCTAGTGTCTAGAAGAAATGGGCATTACTTACTGTTAGAGGCTATATCTAATTTGTTTTGTGAACCATAGTTCCCCAAATGTGGCAAAATGAAAGTTGCGTTCCCAACAAAACCTGCATGGAGACATGCCGATAATATTTATAAGTAAGTGTAGTAACTGCATTGACTGTATTGCTGCAAACTCCTAATTAGGTACTTCAGCTCCAGTGGTGCTGAATTTAGTTGAAAAAAGATAGAAGGTCTTCGTAGTACCTTAGTAGTTTACTGTTCTTATAACTCTCACATATTAGATCCTTATTTTCAGTTTCATTTCTTCAAGTCTTTTAGGTTTCTAATACCATGATGGGAATGGACCCCATTCCTAAGTTCCTAACTCAGGGTATTATCAAAGTTCATGAAATTAGTATTGTTTTAATATTTTATGTTAGCCAAAAGTGCTCCTCTCAGCATCCACAATGTGCCCAGAACTGCATCCTTCTGAAATTCATATGGGGTTACACATATTGGTATCATATCTAAGAATGAATGTAAAATCACTTTTATAAAACCTGTTGCGCCTGCTGCTATTGGAACTGTTTGGGTATTTTTCTTATATTAAATTTTCACAGTTTTTAGATGTTTTTTCAGTGTTTACTTTTCTTTCAAATTGCTCTTGTTTCTGCCTGCAAATCCTAATATTTTATGACTTTGTGTCTCTCTGTTCATAAGACAATGTAATCACTGGGTATGACATTGTTAATGATCACTGTTACTTTTGTATTTTTTTCTTGACTACCGCATCTGGTTTTCTACCATCTACTTTGTGAACTGTTGGTAATGGGTTATCCCATGTGATACACACTTCATTTTCTATAATGTTCTGTTTTTCATGTTTCCAATGCTTCTCAGCTGCTTTGATATGGTAATATTTGCACAGTCCCCATTGCAACAGTTTTGCCACATTTTTGTGCCTTTCAGTATACAGGCCTTCTGTCGTAAGTGCATTACACCCAGCAATAAGATGTGTGACTGTTACCCATTCTTTTTTCAGGACCTGCATTAGTTTGGTGAGTGAAATGACTCTCACTGCCTTCTTGAACTATTAGGTGATCATTCTACAAGATACCAAGTGCAGAAATAAAAATAACATGGTATTTAGATGGAACACAGAATGGAGAATTTTAATGTTTTTAGTAATGAACTGCAAACTGCTGTTAGAAAAAAAGACTGTTGCAGTGTGCTGGGGGAAGCAAACAAGTCATAGTAAGTCAGCTTGTGAGCTCCCGCACCTTACAATGTTTACACTCAGCATGACTCTGGTATATGCATGGTGACCTGTTGCTTGTTAATACAAAGTTCCATGACATCTGGACAATCAGGATAAGTACAGTGATATAAACAAAAAGCGATTTAAATAAACCAGAGAATAGACACATTTGACCACCTATTAGTTATCAAACTTTGTTAACCACAGATTTTCTTCAGTACAAGCCAGTGAGAAACCTCCAGATATACGTGATAAAAAATACAATGCATGCATATTAAAGAGTTCATCTACATAAGACAGCTAGAACAATGCATGATGTCTACTACAATGGAACCATTTGCAGATTACAGTACAGTGCACGTATACTGTCATAGACAGAGCAGATTGCGTATCAAACCAAAGGAATTCAAAGACAGAGAAGCAATGAAACAACAACATTTAAAAAATGTCACAGATACATAAGCATATCTTTCAACTTCTTTGCTCAATAATTCTAGCCAAAGCCCAAAAATAACGGAGGTTTGGGTACAAAAAGCTCAAAATCAGGGACAATTTTACATACTTTAAAAAGTTGACAGAACAGTGGGTTTTATATTCCCATGCATTTACTTACTAAAAAGAAGTATGAAAACGTCTGGCAGTATGTCTGAGTGCAATCCTCACTGATTTACTAGGAAATTAAAAAATTACAAGAGACAAGGCAAAAAACTATAAGTCAAAATCAGGGATGCTTTGCAAAATTAGGGACACAAGAGGTAAATATACAAGATATGCATAACAAATGAAGCAGGTAATTGTCACGTAAGCATTTCTCATCAGTTATTCATGACAAACAAATGTAATAGAAAGTATACTATTTAGGGCATTAAACTACAGAATAAACTAAAAGCATGCAGGCATGTAATTGTAAACATATATACATTAAGGACATGTCAGAGGTTGTACAGACTATCATTTCTCAAATATAACACAGCATGTGTTCGAGGTGTTGCCAGTATTGTGGGACCCTGCCAACTAATATATAGCATGCATTTCTTCTCTGTTTTCGCCATAGCTGGAACAGTAGTGTAGCTTTTTGTAACATTTTTTTTTTCAAAATGTCTTTACTCATTTTATAACCCAATAACTTAACAGTATAGTATCAAGAAAAAAACAAATAAACTATATACAATGTCCATAACAACTAAAAAAGCAATATACATAGGAGAACAGTTAACATTTCTCTAACAGGTTAGACAATTTTGTCCATGCAATTAAGTGATGAGTTGTGTTGTTAGGCCTTGCTTTTATAGTAGCAATCTCATTCTGACAAATCTATTTTACAAGATGAATAAACTCAACTTTAAAGACGGGAGTATATTGATATTTCCAATTTTTAGTAACAATTTTCCTTACTGTAGAGAGGATAGACCATAGTAAAAATGTTTGGTTTTTAGGAATGACTTCAAGAACAGGAACCTTGAAAAGGATAAGGGAGTCAGAAACTATGCAGTTGTCATTCCATAGACCTTTACAAAGATATTTAAAGTCTAATCAAAATAGGGAAATTATTTTGCAATTAACAAACCATATGTATCCAATCAACATCAGAGTGTCTACATCTCCAGCATTTAATTTCATATTTCTTGTACATCATTGCTAGTCTATGTGGGGTGAAAAACATCTATGTAAAAATTTCCATGTGTATGCATGCCAGAACAGGGAAGATGTGGATTCCTTCACCGACTGTAAACACAGTTTTTCATCTTTTTCTGAGAATACTTGTCTATTGACTTCAGTTGAATAATTCCAAAAAGAAAGCTGTTTTGCTAAAATTATTTCTGAGAAATTTATAAATAACAGATATGTATGAAGTGTTCTTGGGTGCACTATTAATAATTGTTGAGATAAAATCCAAGATTTTTTTAAGTTACTCTTATTGTATGCCTCTAATAAGGGTACGAGCGTGTATGTATAAAAGCTAATTGCAATATAAAAGGTCACCCTTCTTAAATTCTGAGATTTTTGAGTATCAAAATATATCAAGGATTCATTTGTGTAAGCAATAGGAAACATAGTTATTAATAAATTCTTGATTAATTGATTAGAAAACAAAAGCTTTTTAAACAACAGCAACATTTGGTTTTTAAGAGGTGTGAGAACAAGTTTTGACCTTTCACTTTGAATGTATATTTTTAAAATCTATATAAAAATGTTTGTATGTATTTGAGTATATGGTTCAAGCAATGCCCTATTACTATTTAGAAGTAAGGTTTCATGTACTGATTTCCAATATGATGTATAACACTATGGTAATAAATGTGGAGTTTAAATAAAAATCAATATTTGGAAACCCTATACCTCCTTCATCCCAGCTTGTGGTGTGCCAGAGAAGAGAAATTCTTATTTTTTGGGATACCAAAGAAAGTTAAGTAATAAGTTATTAATTTTCTGTTTAATTTTGACAGGTGGGGGAATTATTAGAGCTTGGCCAATGAATAAGATTTTAGGTAATAGTATCATTTTGGTTAAAGTTAGTCTGTCTTCAAATGTGAAGAGTCTGATCCAACTGTCAGTTAGACTAGTGATTGAGGTTATAAGTTGTCAGTAATTAGATATGAATGATTTTTATAATTAGATTCAATAATGATGCCTAGATATTTAATATGCGTGCCCTCCCAGTTTGTCTCTTTTTGATCTAAGTTTCATAGTAACATTTTTATTCACTAGAAGTGCTTGAGTTTTGTTATGATTGAATTTTAGATCATAGATGTTTGCAAACAAGTATATATTATGTAACAGGTGATCTACTGAATTTTCAATATCATTAGAAGTTATTAGTAGGTCATCAGCAAACAGTTATATCTTGAGGGATAAATTGTCTGACATTTTATATCCTTTAACACTGTCATTATTTCTAACATAATTTGCAAGGGGCTCAATAGTCCTGTTTAGTACCTCTTAATATTTCGAATGGGCTAAATAGGTAAAATCCAATATTTACATAAGTTATGGACTTTTCATATAATTTTTTAATTAATCTTATAAAGATTGAGGAGAAATTGTATTTTTGCAGAGCTTTAAACAGATAAGGCCAACTTAGGGAGTCAAAAGCTTTATCTATATCAAGGCTTAAAACAGAAAATTCATTTTTCCTTTCTGTAACAATTTTTCATCATGTTTCTGAATTCAGTCCAAAAAGGAATATCCTTGATTTATGAGGGAGAGAAAGCGCAATCGAGAGCTGATGTGAGCTTATGTATTGAGGCTAATGTACTAGCAGATGTGAAATAACAAATTATGCTGACTCATTGTGTACAGGATTCAGGCCAAACTGTCTTGTCCACTACTTTATGGAGATTGCTTATGTATTTCGGTCAGTATCACATTCACTGATATTCCTGAAACATTTAAATATTTCATTTCCAGGCAATTCTTCAGTTCTCTAGGTTCATTTTCAGTGCTCGTGTTTATGAACAGAAAACTATTTTATCTCTGAACTCTGGTTAGTGGCTAGGCTTGTAACAATCTGTAAACTGATAGCCTGGTGTAAGCAAAGCAGTAATTCTGAGACTGGATCAAGCTACTGATTATATTTATTTTCAGTAAACATATGACTAGTTGCACCAGTTACTCCCACATTTTAGGCACACTAAATGTCTATGATGGGTGTGAATCATGGCCACCCTTTTTATTCTTCAGTTAGGACAGGTGCAGTGTTAACTTGTGCTTAAAAACATGTGAAAAGGGCACAGTGTCCTCTGAATCTGTAAGCTTATTGGAACTGTATTTTATGAATACTAGAGTATAACATAATCTATTACTGCAAGGAAAATAAACACAATGAATAATAACATGCATTTAAAAGCTGAATATGTATGTGCATATATGCATGTGTGCACGTGTGTGTGTGTGCATGTGTGCGTGCTTGTATTTGTGTAGGAAAAGTAGGGATCTGAGGTATCATATATCCTGCCTCACTTCAACTCTCAGGGCTATAAACTGAAAACTGTGAAGCAAATCTAGTTATGCTCGCCATCTTAGGTTACTTTCCCATGCTTGCCTAAGGAAACTATTGGCTTAATTCAATGTCAGCATTATGTATCTACTCTAGCACATGTATACAAAATATGGATCTTTCTCCCACCTCATCCACTGGGAACTCTTTGTGTTTTCCCTGTATTCACCAGGAGGATCAATCCACATTCCCAATAGGAGTTCTGCTAAAGAAAGAGAATCTTCTCTCAAATGCAATATGTTTATTGTCCTGCAACCAGATGACCCTCAGATGAGCAAGAAATCTCTCTTTGGGTGTTGTTAATGGATCATAATATTCCAAATCCTAATGCTATTGTGGATAAAGTCTACATAGTGATGACACCATGGAAATATTCTGTCTAGTAATAATATCAGAGATCGATTTTATCAGTCAATGGCAGAAAACTGACTAAAACGCTACTTATTTGTCCCACTTGTACTAGGAAGGATCATTACTGAAACAAATGCACAAGAAGGTACCAGAACTCACTCCCCGTATCCTCTATACCATATGGCAAGGTGTTCCACTTACTAGGAAGGATCATTACTGAAACAAACGCACAAGAAGGTACCAGAGCTCACTCCCCATATCCTCTATACCATATGGCAAGATGCTCCACTTGTACTGGGAAGGATCATTACTCAAACAAATGCACAAGAAGGTACCAGAACTCACTCCCCATATCCTCTATACCATATGGCAAGGTGCTCCACTTGTACTAGGAAGGATCATTGCTCAAACAAATGCACAAGTAGGTACCAGAACTCACTCCCCGTATCCTCTATGATTACAAAAAAAAAATGCACAAGAAGGTACCAGAACTCACTCCCCGTATCCTCTATACCATATGGCAAGGTGCTCCACTTATACTAGGAAGGATGATTACCAAAACAAATGCACAAGAAGGTACCAGAACTCACTCCTGGCATCCCCTATACCATATGGCAAGGTGCTCCACTTGTACTAGGAAGGATCATTACTCAAACAAATGCACAAGAAGGTACCAGAACTCACTCCCCGTATCCTCTATACCATATGGCAAGGTACTCCACTTGTACTAGGAAGGATCATTACTCAAACAAATGCACAAGAAGGTACCAGAACTCACTCCCCGTATCCTCTATACCATATGGCAAGGTGCTCCACTTGTACTAGGAAGGATCATTACTCAAACAAATGCACAAGAAGGTACCAGAACTCACTCCCCGTATCCTCTATACCATATGGCAAGGTGCTCCACTTGTACTAGGAAGGATGATTACTCAAACAAATGCACAAGAAGGTACCAGAACTCACTCCCCGTATCCTCTATACCATATGGCAAGGTGCTCCACTTGTACTAGGAAGGATCATTACTCAAACAAATGCACAAGAAGGTACCAGAACTCACTCCCCGTATCCTCTATACCATAAGACAAGGTGCTCCACTTGTACTAGGAAGGATAATTACTCAAACAAATGCACAAGAAGGAACTAGAACTCACTCCCCTTATACTCTGTACCATATGGCAAGGTACTTCACTTGTACTAGAAGGATCATTACTCAAAGAAATGCACAAGAAGGTACCAGAACTAACTCCCCGTATCCTCTATACCATATGGCAAGGTACTCCACTTGTACTAGAAGGATCATTACTCAAAGAAATGCACAAGATGGTACCAGAACTCACTCCCTGTATCCTCTATACCATATGGCAAGATGCTCCACTTGTACTGGGAAGGATCATTACTCAAACAAATGCACAAGAAGGTACCAGAACTCACTCCCCGTATCCTCTATACCATATGGCAAGGTGCTCCACTTGTACTGGGAGGGATCATTACTCAAACAAATGCACAAGAACGTACCAGAACTCACTCCCTGTATCCTCTATACCATATGGCAAGGTGCTCCACTTGTAATAGGAAGGATCATTACTCAAACAAATGCACAAGAAGTTACCAGAACTCACTCCCCGTATCCTCTATACCATATGACAGGGTGCTCCACTTGTACTAGGAAGGATCATTACTCAAACAAATGCACAAGAAGGTACCAGAACTCACTCCCCGTATCCTCTACACCATATGGCAAGGTGCTCCACTTGTACTAGGAAGGATCATTACTCAAACAAATGCACAATAAGGTACCAGAACTCACTCCCCGTATCATCTATACCATATGGCAAGGTGCTCCACTTGTACTAGGAAGGATGATTACTCAAACAAATGCACAAGAAGGTACCATAACTCACTCCCTGTATCCTCTATACCATATGCTAAGGTGCTCCACTTGTACTAGGAAGGATGATTACTCAAACAAATGCACAAGAAGGTACCAGAACTCACTCCCTGTATATTCTATACCATATGGAAAGGTGCCGCACTTGTACTAGGAAGGAAGATTACTCAAACACATGCACAAGAAGGTACCAGAACTCACTCCCCATATCCTCTATACAATATGACAAGGTGCTCCACTTGTACTAGGAAGGATGATTACTCAAAAAATGCACAAGAAGGTACCAGAACTCACTCCCCGTATCCTCTATTCCGTATGACAAGGTTTTCCACTTGTACTTGGAAGGATCATTACTCAAACAAATGCACAAGAAGGTACCAGAACTCACTCACCGTATCCTCTATACCATATGGCAAGGAAGACGAAGGGCCAGATTGAGCAGAGGCCTCAAAATTTCATCAAAAAATGGTTTCAGTGTGTTTATTGTGCACTTGGTTTTCCAAACCACATTTTTTTACCTTTAACATTACTGCACATTTCATCTCTCCCTTTCCTAAGCCTTAACATTCGCTGAATTGCTTATTCCCCTTTCCTGAACCTATACATAACTTGATTCAACTTACTCTCTAAATCCTTTCACAAGCACTAAGGTCAGTTACCACAATGGTGTACACATAGTGTTGTGAAATGATTTTATTTAATCTATGAAAATGTTGCTTTGTAATCCCACCGGGCTTACCGCACATATTTTGGGAAATTATTGGAAGTATACACTTTATAAACTTACTGTGGCCAAGAATTTGCAAACAGTTTGATTACTTACTTCTAGCATTTAATAAGCAAAAAAAAAGTTCAGTTGATTCCATTCATTTATGGACTATGGCTGCCACTTGCGACTGACATTACAGTAAGGTTGAACTTTTTTTTTTTGCAGTTCCAGTGATCTAGGTTTGGAAATGTGTGTTAGGGTCTTATGGAAATAACAGATGCCCAGCATACCTCTCAACCTCTTAGTGCAAGAAATGTGGACAAAGCCAGACAAAATGGGGGACAAAGGCCCAAAAACAGGTACAGATTTTAAATATTGCTCTTATAAACTTAGAAAGTTGCTAGAGTAACAGAGTTTGTGTTATCATACATTTTCTGAAGCATTTGAAGCCTGATACTCAAATGTAAGTCATTATTTAGTGACTTCAATCCTCAGATCATCCCAGTCATTTGCCAGAAAACCACAAATTTTATGTGAAATAGACAAAAAATATGAGGTAAAAATATGGACAGTTGAGAGCTATGAATTACCCAGATAAAGGTCTTCTTTTATTTGAAACCATGGGAGGAAAGGAAGCAAGGAAGAAAAGGATGGCACTCTGGCAGTATCAGATGATTAACCAATCTATAAATTTGTCAGCAGAAAAACCTCTGGAAAAAAGCAGCTACTTTTGGAGCATGCACAGTAGTATATGTTCACACATGTAACATGGGTAGTTATTCATGACTTCACAGATCAGCATCCTAAAAGCTCAGGAAGCACATGTAATACAATATTAAAAAGGAATGCACTTGTCACATGAACTGCCACATGATCTCGGCCAACCCAGCTCTGTAAATGGACATGGCACACTGAAAATTCATGTGCCTCCACACATCGTAGTACAGATGACTGCTGTTAGAAAAATATTCCCCACATGGATACTGTCTGAGAGTTGAAGAAAAAATATGGAGGCCAAACAATGTCAGTAGGTGGGGCACTCCGCTGATTGCTTAAAGGAAGTACATGGACAGGATATTAAAAAAGAGAAAACTAGAGCACATATTAAAAAGAAAAAAAACATAATACCAGCCTGCTAATGCCAGTGACATGGCTTGACACAGCAGTGGCTTAGCAATGTAGAATGAGAAATCAGAGGTTCCGATGGCCACCAGATCCATCGATTAACCATATGCCCACTTTTTAAATTGTTTTATCATTTTTTTACTTCACAACATCCCAGGATGACCATATGATACATTGCCTACTGTGTGAAAACATAATTTCTCTGATTTACTCAGAATGTCCTTATCCAGTTTGTAAATGTTCAAAATGCTCTTCTTGTTCACATAGATCATTTTTTCCCTTTTTTGAGATATGGTATCCTTTAAGACTCTGCAGTGACTGGATTCCTGAAAAAGTGTGTGAATTTCATTATTTTAGGCCATCTTTACATTGCGTTTGAAGAAAGGCCTCTACAATTTATGATGTTTTCCTCTCTGCTCTCACCATATTGGGTCTTCAAAACTATGGAGTATTAGAGAAGAGGTCTTTCCAGCTGCCTGCAAAGAATGACAACTTATAGTTTTCCTAACGTAGACACTTTCATGTGTCATACCACTTCACTGCCGCATAACAGAATTTGCCTGTCATGTACTATTCAATCCTATATTCTGGTGCTCTCCATGCATTTTGCTCTAATCTCTACTTCATTAAGGGTGAATTATCTCCCATCTCCTCAAGAACCTTTCCCACTTCTGCTGTTACTATTACTTCTTCTGAGTTTTTTGCTTTAGAGATGCATTTTTCTGTGTTCCTTTGCATTGAATTTAGCAACCACATTTCTGGCCACTCTATGGTACTAACAAATCCTGTCTAATTTTTTAAACCTCTTCTTTGCGTTATCAGATGTTAAAAAGCTCTCATTTGCACTGTGTTTGCAATAGAGGACATACTGCACCTGATGAGGGACATAACAGTAACCTCTTGATGAAGTCACGGCTCAATTAGTTCTTAAAATGTGTATATGAAAGCAAAGCCTATCTTAAAAATCAAACAAAACAACAACAAAATAAAAACAGAATTCCAACTTTTTTTGGTTTATTTCAGTCACCTGTTATAAAATGTTGTGCTACTAGGTTTTGCTTCTTTTGCTGCTATGTCAGTTGACACATTGTATTGACAAAAAATATATACATATATTTATTTATTTATTTTGTTTATTTATTTTACATTTGTTGACCGGGCTAGTCTAACTGGATATATGTCCATTTACAGTAGAGGCCTGGGGAAAAGCTCCAAGGACAAATACAATTATTAAACAATGCGATAAGGTAACTAAAGGGACCATAAAGATGAACATATCAGATATTGCAGCACATAAGCAGTCCTTAACAAAAAATAACAACTTTATACACAATATAGAACAAGTTCTTGACAAGAGGAATTCATAAATGTTTTCCTGGTTTACCTTTCTTACAAAGTAAGCAATTAGGAACATAAAAGTTAGTAGAGAATAGGGTTATGGAGATATTAGTATAAGAGTAGTAGCTTAGTCTGGGTTACTTCATGGGCATAGCCAGTGTGTTCTAAGGAATATTTTAAGTTTTTTGTTTGAAGAGGGGTAAGGAAGGAAGAGAAGTAAGTTCAATAGGGAGCAGGTTCCAGCTTTTCCCAGTTGTGTTTGAGAACAGAGAGTTACCTGCCATATTGTTAGACTTATTTATGCTAACAAGTAGTTTGTTAGATGAGCATAAGGTATTTAGATTTTTGTAGGGGGTTGTGAGATTTTTGAGTATAGGGGTATTATTAGGCTGGTTGAGGATGTTATGGGCAATAGTAAGTTGGTTAAACTGAATCTGATTTTGTAGTTCCAGCCATCCTAGCTGTTTTAGACTCTGGTAATGATCGGATCTGAAAGGATTACCAGTGGCAAATCTGGCAATGTTATTACAGGAGCTAGCTAGTGTCAGAAGATTATTCTTTGTCAGGTTAGTGTATATAGGGCAGGCGTACAGAAGTGTGGAGATAAGATGGGTGTGGGCAATAGTAGTTCTTGCTATAGGAGTAAGGAAAGGTTTGATCCTATACAGGGATCCCATTTTTCTGTTAACTGTTTTTATTGTGTTATTAATGGGGGTGTCAAAGGTAAGATTATCGTCAATAGCAATGCCTAGGAGTTTGGTAGTAGAGTCATGGGATATGAGGGTACCATTATTAGAAGTCACAGAAAAATCTATTGGCAGGTTTTTACGGGTAGGAGTAAAGAGCAGGAGCTTAGTTTTTTTTGGGACTCAGGAGGAGACAACGTTTTAAGAACCATGACTCTACAATGTTAAATACATTCTGAGTTAAGGATTGCAGTTCAGGTGATGATTTAGCTGTGCAGATTAGTGTGGAATCATCTGCATATTGTATACAGGTAGCTAAAGGAATAGCTAAGTAAAGATCATTAATAAAAATAGAGAATAAGAGAGGACCTAAAA
Organism: Protopterus annectens; assembly: GCF_019279795.1. NCBI lineage: Eukaryota > Metazoa > Chordata > Ceratodontiformes > Protopteridae > Protopterus > Protopterus annectens. Next base: position 175,895,132 of record NC_056739.1, read on the forward strand.
CAGAGCCTTAGGGGACACCCAGTGTCACTGGCAGGTGGGATGATAGATTATTCTGCCAGAGAACAGCCTGCTGCCTATTGTTAAGGTAAGAGGTGAACCATTTTACCGACAATGTGTCAAGAAAGAGGGATTTGAGGATATTTATAAGCAATGTATGGTTTACTATATCGAAAGCTTTTAAAAGATCAATAAATAGAGCTGAGGAAAGAAGATTGTTGTTGCGGTTTCTTTTAATGGTATCTGTGAAGGATAAAAGGGCAGTAGTGGTGCTATGGAATGGCCTAAAGCCATGTTGGCTCTTAGCTAGTATTTTGTGTTGGATTAAGTGATGTAAAAGCTGATGAATGCATTTTTCCATTATTTTAGCTAAGGGGGATAGTAGGGCTATGGGCTGATAGTTAGAATATTCATTTGAATTACCACCTTTGTGTAGGGGGATAATGTGTGAGATTTTCCAGATGGCAGGGATAGTTCCCTCACTAATGGTTCTGTTTATCAGGATGGAAATAGGATAAGCTACAGCTTTAGCTGCCTTTTTCAGGTATTCAGCTGGGATTTGGTCAGCAGAAGGAGTACAAGGCTTAAGTTTTTGAATGAGTTTGTAAATGAAATTAGTTGAGATGGGATGTAGAAGGAATTTAGGAAGAGAGCTAGTTGTTGGGGTAAGAAGACTGGAGCTGTCTGGGGATAGCTGACTGGCTAGTGTTTGGATGGCGTCTGTAAAGAAGGTATTGAAGGCATCAGCAGTTTAGTTGGTAGTCTCATGATTTGCACCTGTTGGGGTTGGTGTACTGGAATGACCTGGGTGTAGCAGTCTATTGATACTAGCCCAGAATTTTTGAGGGTTATTTTGGTGTTTGCTGCCTTTTTTGTCTAAGAGTATTGCATTTTTGGTCATATTTCTCATCTGCCTAAATACTAGTTGATTTGATGAGGTTTTGGTAGTTCGCCATTTGGACCAGGCTTTATTTCTGATCAGCATTTTCTGCCTTGTTTCTTGGGAGAGCCAGGGGGCTGGTTTTGACCTTGTTCTGATTGTATGCTTGGGTGCATGCTGGTCAAGGATATGTAAGAACCTGAAGTTAAAGTATTTGACAGCCTCTTCAAGTGGTAGGGTTTTTAGGGGAGACCAATTGCAAGTGCTAAGTTCACTCTGGAATAGCCCTTGGTTGAAATGCTTGTTGGGCCATATAGTTCTATACGATGCTGGGTGAGAGATGTAAATATTTTGCCTGATTATGTAGGTCAAAGAGTGGTCACTAACATCATCAGGGAGAATACCAACTTTGTAGGTTTGGTGGTAATTATTAATGAGAATTCAATCCAGGGTGCTTTCTTTATTGTTGGGTTTGTTAGTTCTTCTGGGGGAGGTGATGGTCTGGGAGAATCCATGAAGGTTAATGTGAGAAGTGGGGTTCTCAGTATTAATGGACTTCTAGTCAATGTTGAAGTCACCTAGGATAACAGTTTCTTGTGGGAAGGCTGATGAGATCCAGCAAAGAATATCCTCTACTGAATTAATATTATTCCCAGGAGGCAAATAAACACATATGATATATATGGACTTAGTAGAGTTCAGCTGAATTTTGGAAATAAGGACTTCAGCATTAGTGTCCTTAGGTGGGTTATAGGGTAAGGAGGTAACTTGGAGCCCATCCTTTAAGAGAATTGCTACTCCCCCTCCCTTTCTTTTATTACGAACTAATCTTATAATATTATATCCTGGTGGGATAATTTCATTATCTGGAGTTCCAGGTTTTAACCAAGTTTCTGTCAGACATAGAATATCAAAAGAGTGCATGTCCAAGAGAGAATGGAGTTGGGGAATTTTGTTATTAACACTTTGGATATTGAGATGTGCTATTAGGAGGGAATTGGGGTGTTCACTGGGGATCCGTGTGATGGAACGATTGGTAGTAAGAAGATCAGTAGGTACGACATTTGCAGGGCCTGGATTAGGATGGATATCTCCATTTTCTAAGGTTTGCTTTTTTAGTATAAGTAAGTAATAATGTAGGCTACTAAATAGATGTTGAATTTTTTTGGTTAGTGGATTATTATATTTAATATGAGCCAATCTATGGCACTTTGCAGGTAGGTAGCTAGGTGCTGATATTATATTTATGTTGTCATAGGAGAAAGTGAGGGTTTGTGTGGCTGTTTGTTTGGTTGGGTGGGGTAACTGAGAGAAATGTAGGTGTTCGAAGAAGGTTAATAGATAGGCTGAGGTTATAAAAGATAACAGTGAGCCACTGAGCAGTATTTTAGTTAGTGAAGAGGTGGTTTGTTTGGGCATGGTTATATAATTTGAAAAAGGTACTAAGGTAGGTGGTAGTAGTAGAGGATAGGATAGAGAGGCATGAGTGGGAGATAGATACTAAGAAATGTGAGCTAAGGTAGGTTAAGTGGAGACAAGGGTGTGGTGTTAATTATCTAGGGTGGTGTAATTAATTGGTGTTTCAGTTGAGGAGGTGGGAGTGGCTAGGAAGTATAAGTCTAGGACCCTTGGGGTGGGTGGGAATTGGGAGTGGGGTAGGGGAGCAGAGTGAGCCCGAAGGGCGAATGGAGTGGGAAGAGACAAGTGAAAGGCTAAAGGTCTAGAGAGACAATCAGTGAAATGCAGGCTGCTGAAGGTGAGCAAGGAGGGGATAAGTGATGGGAGTAGAAACTCAGTAATAGATAGTAGTAATAAAACTTGGTAGCTATAGGGAAAGAAGGAGGTTAGAGAAGGATGGAAAGAAGAGCAGAATAGAGAAAAAACGGCAGTTAGGTAGAAGCAAACGGGGGGGGTAGACATGGGAGTGAAGAAAAGGTAGATAGTGGTGCCACCTAGTGGGCAAGGATAAGTTTGCAATAGATCCTTAAGGGGTAACTGGACAGGGATTACAATGGTAGAATGTATGAGGTACAGAGGAGGGTACAGTAAGGGAAAAGACAGAGGTAAGAAGGCTACAAAGTAGAGAGAGGATATGGCTGCTGGCAGACCTGGCTGGGAAGCATGTATAAACCCTTAGTATAATATTATATACAAAGTTAGGCTTTAGTGTCAGCTGTAGGAGAACACATACTTTCTTGATCCTTGTAGTGGTATGGGTGCAGAGTTTATATGGCCAAAGTCCTTGGTTAAAGGATAACACAGCAGGAAAAACAGTGGGGTAGGTTCTTGGCTGTCAGAAGGTAGGTTCTTAAATTCTTAGAACAGGATAATCAGGCTGGAAAGAGTACAAAATAGATGCTAGGGCTAGGATCGCACAGCAGCCACAAGGAAGCACGAGGATTAAAGATCTATATATATATATATATATATATATATATATGTATATATATATATATATATATATATATATATATATAATATATATATATATCTATATGTAAATATATATATATATATATATACACACACACACACACACACATCACTAACACCTCTCTACAAAAGCCCTATGATCAAGGGTTAAGTATCTGCTCTGAGTCTCTGAACAGTCCCTCTAAGTAATGGGGTAGCCATTAATTAATTGCATGATGTGTTCTTTCCATTCAGAGTATCTGCCATACTGAGTTAAATCCTGACCATAGTCTGATCTGTCAGTGGTTTCCAGGAAAAGTACTGATACAAATCCATTGGAAGTTGGCTTAAGTTTAAGTCATGATGAAAAATGTATAACAAAGAGTTTTTTTTTCTGTAAAAGTGACTTGTTTCTTGTGCATGTACAGTCTTCTTTAAACATATCCTGCATACCTCAGAAGTTAGATCATTCTTCTTCAGAACTTGATTTTGCATGAAAGGTATTGTTACTCAACTTGAAATGCATGACATTTTTTCATTTTTTCATTGGCAAGTTTTTAAGAAAAATGTATCTAATAAACAGCATAAATCCTGATTTAGGGTAGTACATCTGGAATCATAGTTTTGTTCCTTGTTAAATTACTATATTCCATGTCCGGATCTCACTTGTTATTTCAGATTCTAACTATTTTAGTCAGAATTCTTCATGACTTTGTTTACCAGTCAGTTAACATATAAATATCTAGAGGGTTTACTATTAAAATCAGGAATTGCATATCTTCGCATAGTGTTACATCGAATGTTTGTTTTCAACATCTCGTAATACTGAACTGAAAGTGGTTGAATTTATATTAGCGAATGTGAGTATACATTTGTTAAAATGAAGACTTTCTGAATGGAGGTCACAGTATAGTGCAGATCGGTAAATTTATCCGTTTCCAAACTGTAGTGTGATCTTGGAATTAGTATATATAATATGGGGGAGGGTGCAGGGGGGCTTGCCTCTCTGCAAAAAACTAGATATCCAACTTATTTGTTGTTAATGTCCTGTCTTTCTTCAGCTCATTTTGCTGTAAACGAGGTGCACTTCTGTGACTTCTGTGATTCCTTTTCAAAAAGGTAGAGTATATTTAATTTATTTATTATTAACTTATGTAACTGGGTAATTGGCCCAGTCTAGGGATCCATTTCAGCTATGATCCAGGCTGAGCAGCACAGTTTCCTGACAGGTAACTGTGGGTCAGATTTTTGGGGTGTAATTACCCATACAGAACTGGCAATTGATAAACTTACATATACTAAGTCCATGGTCACAACACAGTTGGAAAATAAAAAACTCTACACTAACTTGTGTAGGATCTCTGTTTGTGTGATAATGCTTTGCTCTATTTTCAACCTTTTTCATCTCATGGCACACATTAATAACAAAAATCTTGCAGCACACCAAAAAATATATTAAATATGCCTGCTCAAAGTAGGCATTTGTGTACAGCTGAACATTTTTGCTTAGGCATAGAAAAAGCATGTCACATCAACATGCAGAGCTACTGTAATGAATGCTAGAATTTCTCATAGTCCTAACTTTGTAGAAAAGGTCATTGGCAAAAACTCCCACAGTATCGATAGAGTTTTTAACATTCAAACCCAACATAAAATGTTGCCTGTACTGTATTTACAAAGTTTGCTGTGAAACATATAAATCATTTTTTTTTTTTCTGAAAACACCCAGCAGCTTGAAACCAAAACCTTTAATGCTCATTGACTGATCTGTGGAACGCAGACACCAAGTACGACAAAGAACTTGTAGCAAGCTTATTACGTCTACACAATGTAACTTTCCATTGGCGCTATACATGTAATATGGCAAAATCTGAAGATTGAAAATGGAAGAGGTGAGATTCTGATAGCAGTTCTGACGGCAGTACCTCGGAGAATGAGCAGGAAGATAACTGGTTGGGCCCACGTTAAGTGAGGCAGCAAAGCCAAAGAATAGAAACGGTTACTGATTTTAGCTCTAAATGCATTGCAGTGCATTTTGTTTGCTCATAGAATCTTTTTTTTTCAAACACCATTATTGAATTTTTACTTGTGGCATAGGCACATTTCAGCTCATATAAAAGTAATCAAACTAAATTATTAACATAACATACATTATATTTCACACATATTGCTATATATCATATAACTTAAGCAATATTACATACATTTTTCAATTTCTGCCTTTTTTTAAACAAGAAACATCTTTATTAAACTATCACTTACTACATAAGCAAGCATACATTTATATAAAGGAAAACAAACCACATTGACAAAATCCTAGTTGCAAGCATTTTACATCACAAACCATACTGACACACTCCCAGTTGGAAACATTATGCATCACTTATAATCTACCAATCTTTCTCACTCAAACATTACATATCTCATTTAAGTGCTGTCACCTTTTAGACCTCATTCCTCCCTTGTATATATTGTTCCCACAATTCCCATTTTCCCTATGTAGTTTGTTCCTAATCTTTTCTAAAGATGTCAGTTCCAGTTGTTATCATGAGTCTCACCTGTTGACCTCTCATGCCACAGCAGGTGAAAACCTTTGCCCTATATTGTAGAGTTTCTCCTTTTCCAACTGTGTTGTGAATATGGAGGTAGTATATGTAAATTCAGCAGGGGAGAGATGTTCAAAGGGGCTTCTACAACTGCAAAAATAATATTTAGATGAATTTTAGAAGTATATTCTCAAAGTGTTCTGATCATGGGATAATTTTTGATCAATTGTTTATCAGTGTTACATGGAAAAAGCAAATAGCACAGAAGCATGAAAAAAACCTATGGATTTTACTACAGACATAATGCTAGATGTTGATGATTCAGCTAAGACTTAACTGTGAATGAGAACAACAACGGAAATTGCATTTTTTTCTTATTCATCCTAACAATAACACTTTGCAGTTATTGATTCATTATGGAAGCAAATATGTGGACTGTTGCATACCTCTAACTCACACACACACACACACACACACACACACACACACACACACACACACACACACACACACACACACACAAAACACACATGCACACACACACACACACACACACACACACACACACACACACACACACACACACACACACACACACACTCAGACTGTGTATATAACAAGCACCACCACTCTCACGACTCTAGACTTAGAGACAGAGCAAGACTGCTATACAATACACAGCAATGCTCTGCCCACAGAAGGCAATGTGTGTATCACAAGCATGAGCTGCCCTCATGTCTTTTGCTCCTCACTGCTATGGCTTTATTAGCAATTCACTATAATGGTTATGGCAATACAGAGCCTTAAATGAGCCCACTGAGGAATGTGCCAACATAGAACCTCATCTTAAAGACAACCTCATCAAACTGGTTATCCATGTCAAGGTAATGTTTATAGCAGCATTCTTAAGCTGAAATCATCTGTCATACATAGTAATCTGTTTCTCTGAGAATGCTTATGGTAGTGGGGCAGTACATCGCAATCAACTGCTGTCAGACAAACAGACAGACAGGCAGGAGTAAAGTCACATGATGTCAAGACCGCACAGTGTGAGTCTCTTTACTTGGCTATACCTGAGAATATGCAATCATTATTTCAATAATCACAAATGCAACATGATTTCAAAATAAATAAATAAATAAATAAATAAATAAATGATGATGATGATGATAGTAAACAATGCTTCTGTAATACTTTGACTTGATCTGCTGTGAGAGGATTCATATTTTGGCTTTGCTCTGAAATAACCTGACTCTGTAGTTCTTTTGATGCACATGTACAGTCAAGAGAAGCTTCTAAATTTGCAAACTTGACAGAAAACTGACTGAACATTTTCACAATGTCTATAGTTTTAATGAAAAGTTAACTTGATTGTCATTATTTCAAAGTATCTCTCTCTCACTTACATTTCTTTCATTTTACCTAATAATGGATTACCAAGGTGTTTCTTCTCCCTTTTTTTTTTGGCTTGCGATTACTTTACCACCAACAGCTTTAAACCAGCAAGGAAGCCTTTCTGGAAATTGAAACTATGGGCTTATCATTTTGGGCTGTAACCTACTGGAAGCATATTTGTGGATAAAATGGAACATATACATTGAGCAATGCTCCTTCATATCACATCACACAGAAAAAAAAAACAAAGTACTTAACACCTTCAAACTATTTAAAACACAGATTGGCAACTGGAGTACAAAACTTACTTAACACCTTCAAACATACAGAGAAAGACAAAGGAACATTTACTTGCCAAGAGAAAGACTAAGGAAATATGTATTTGTGGCACATTTAGAGCATGCTCTGAGCCAATCGAAAATTTGGCATATATAAGGCATTTATTTTCATTGAAAAATCAAAAGATCTAGGAGGGATTTAACACTCAAATTAAATACATTTAACTGATCTTAAAGACAGAACACAGGACTCAGAGTTTGGTAACTTAAGTGAGTTTTTAATCAGAGAAATAATTGTGTGTTGCATTAGAAATGACCAGGCATACCTCTCAACTGTCCAGATTTTTGCATAATGTCCAGATTGTTGCTATATATTTTTGGTCTACTCCTCATAAAATGTGTGTTTTCCTGGCAAATTGCTGAGGACTGAAGTCACTAAATAATGACATGCATTTAATTTTCAGACTTTATATCCTTCAAAAAATGTATGATAACACAAATCCTTCTACTCAAATATATTTCTATGTCTATAAGAGCAACATTTAAAACTTGCCCCTATTTTGGGCCATTTCCCCCATTATTTTAGGCTTTGTCCAGATTTTTTGCACTTAGAGGTTGAGAGTTATGCCAGGTCAGAAGCAGAATGTTGACAGAAGTATATCTAATGTACAAAAAAAGCAAATGATGTATGCAAAATGAGTGAAGTTTCTAATATTCAGCTTAAAAGTATGATTAAAGAAGCTGAAGTATGTACAATCAATGATGTGAGTGAGAAGCAGAGCAAAAACAAATCTTTCAATTTAGTACACATAAAAGTAAAAATGCTGGCAATCACATGATAGACAAGATGATGCCTGCCATGGGTAGTAACACACCAAACCCAATTGAATAATTCTGGTTTCAGGCGTGAGAAAGAAAGCTGCAAAACATTTAGTAAAGTTTGTAGGCATTGTGGGCTTAATGGGCATTTTGCAAAAGTCTGTGAAAACTAAAAAAAATGTTACAGAAAAATGCATATGCATTAGAAGGAAATGAAGGAACTAAAGTAGAAATTGTTATTCATACTATAAAATGCATACACTGAATACAGTGCATGGTTTAAAATGTTTGTAATTCTACCAAAGGTTACAAAAATGAGGATGATGTAAATGCAGTTCAAGTTGCTAGTCAGAAAACTGATAATGAGGCATTTCTACAGTATCCAAGTTAGATACAGGAGTTTAATGCACTTTCCTGTCTGAATGTATATTCAAATCACAGAATGCCTTTTTTTCAGAGTGGCTGCTCCCACTCCCTTTATCATGCCTGCTCCCACTCCCTTTATCATGCCTGCCTTCTCATACTTGACAGACCCATTTACATCTTAGGGATGGCAGTCCTATGGCCCATTCATTCTTTGGGGATGAAATATGGGCATACTGTGAGTGGTAGCTGTCATTCTAGGGATATAGTCCAGAGTTTTATAATTAAGTCCTAGCATCCCCAGTGCATGCTCAAAGCATCCAAGGGATCCCAACCTTCAAGAATTAGATATAAAACATTCAGTAACATTATATGAGTAAATACAACCCTTATTTGTATTAGTAGGCACAATCTATTTTCAGTGAGGGCACCCAGTGTATATGAATGCCATTTTGTGCAAGTAAGCACATCATTTATCTTAATTCTTTGTTTGCACAACTGGACACTTTATTTTGCTATGTCATTTTTAGGCTAATTTTCTCAGACTGCTTGCAGTTCCTGACTGGCTGCTCAGTTATTTATAATATGAGGAATATAGTTAATCAAAGACTGCAACAACTGCTCAGAATAATAATGCAGACAGAGATTTGGAATATATTCAAAGTTTTCTGTAAACACAACTATGCATGACAAAACATTACTAGTGAAGGTTATTGTTACTTCCAGTCTTTGACATTCATTTATTTTTATGCGACTTTCTATGAAAGTGTGAGTTGGATCAATAAGTGCATACTCTGTGCTATAAGTAATATATGGTAGACGTGTTTTACTGGTAGTGCAAACAAGATGCTTTGTACGCATGCCGCATACACATAACCTTTTTGCAAATATGTAGTGCCCATCCAATGCATCTCATATGCACAGAACTACCTAAATTACATTCATTTCTATTGGTACCTGTAGGGTTAAATATCCATCTTGCACTAGATTATTAAAATGCTCTCCTATGAGCATTACCTGTACACAAAAACATTTTAATGCATGTGCGCATTTATTTATTTTACTTTATTTGAATTTGAAATTTGAATTTGCTAACTGGGATAGAACACTGATAACAACTGACTAGTTTCTGTCTCAGTCTAGGCAAAGTAGCAAAATACTATAAACAAAACATTTACAAATGTAATGAGAGAAAGGAATATAATAGCAAAATACAGTGAGAGGAAAAGATAGCATAAGCATATACAGAGGTTGCAGGTAGTGTGACAGGTGTATACTCTCAAATGTACAGACTAGCCAACAGTAAAAACAAAACAACTTGACTGATCACTTGGAAGGGGAAATTAAGAAGCTGATGGCTAATATATAACATTCACTGAAAACACTTAATCTCTTCATATACACATCATAATTAATTACCCATGTACATCATATTGTGCTATTTGTACTTAACCAATGCTTTTATGATGGGTATATTAACACCTTCTGTGTTCCATATGATAAATGTGCACTATGTACAATATTTCAGGTCTATCTTTAGCTACCAAAATCAAGAAACCACAAACGACATGTTAAACATCGAAAGATGAAATTAACAAACGACTACTTCTACAAAAATAAATGAACTGAATGGCCAAAGTTGGCCAACAACCAGGAAGTAACATAACACATAAGGTAAGTGAAGGGAAACCTTTTAGATTTGCCTTATTCTCCACTGTGGTTTAATCTCTGAGCTGGTATACACAGCTAGGGTGGGTGTGTGTGGGAGGGGGTGAAGCTGGTTGTGTTCTTGATGTTGGCCGACTATGGCCATTCAATGAATTTATTTTCACTTAAGTAGTTGTTCACCAATTTTACTTTTCTATATTTCACTTTTGGTATTTAGTCATGTGTGTTTTTATGTTTTCTATAGCTGAACATAGACCCCAATATTTCATACACACCTAACTGTAAACATTAGTCATAATTTATTAACACCTTTTAGAAACAATACTTAGAATAATGAATGTTCTAAGAATTACATCAAATGACAAGGATAACATTGAAGTAACATTTTAAAAAAGCAGGTAAAGTTACCCATTATATCAGAAGTTCAGTGAACTACCAGATTACCAAAGTACAATGACTAATAAAGATAAAAAAATAAGAATTTGATTTGTCCCTTGCAGTCCCTAGTTTAATATTATAGTTTTAAAGCTATACATTGAAGAACAGAACTGTTCCTCTTTACTCACTGTTACATAACTTAAAAGTTGTAACAGTAAAGTAGCAAAACCACAGTGACTATTAACAAGTTACTTCAATAAAATACTTTTGAAAAGTTCACATCAGGAATATTTCTTCTGATGTTCAACATTTTTTAACTCAGTGGCAGGTTTGATATTCCCTATCATCTAGAGATCTGAATGAACTACATTCAAAGTTCTGAAGGATTTCCATAGTAACTAAATGAGAAGATCCTGGCATGAGATTAAAAAGAATGGTAGGGACCCTTAATAAGTTCAGCTAAAGAACAAAACAGCATTCAAAATAACTACAAAAGTAACTTAGAGATTCTGGACAAGAAATGTCAAAGCAACAGATTTACAACAAAAACCATTCAGAAGGCTACAATCAGAAAGAGGAAAGCACAGTCTGTGTCAAGGCCACCAGGGTTCAATGCCAGGATATATGACCATATTTTGTAGATATAAAACAGAAACTGGAGGGACTAAAGGAGAGTTACTGGGATACAAGCAATAAGCATCCAATCAGCTGTACTGCTGGTC